>NW_007087220.1:12873-16424 GCF_000164805.1 Carlito syrichta | reverse complement strand
CTGGGCAACCAAGTGAGACTCCAACTCAAAAAAAAAAAAAAAACAACCAAAAAACAGCATCCTAGGGTTGTTTGGGAAGGAAATGAAACCGTGTATAAAGGACCTAGATGCTCATTCAGTGTTGGCCTCGTCTTTCCATGTCCCCAATTTCACAACTGCTTGGTCTTACATTTTTTAATTTTTTAGTTGGAGTCTCACTCCATCACCCAGGCTGGAGTGCAGTGGCACACACACGGCCACCCCAGCATTGACCTACTGGACTCAGTGATCCTTCCATCTCAGCCTTTCAAGTAGCTGGAACTATATGTGTGCGCTACCATGCCTGGTTAATTTTTGTGATTTATTGTAGAGATGAGGTCTCATCAAGTCGCCCAGGCTGGTCTCGAACCCGCGGACTCAGGCAATCCACTCGCCTTGGCCTCCCAAAGTGCTGGGATGACAGGCTGGGCCACCACGCCCAGCCAGCAATGGTCTGACATCCTTCCTCAGTCCCTTTTCCTTTCCCCTTCACTGGCTTTTTCAACCCTCTGCTTGCTCTTCCAATTCCCTGTCCCTCCACACTGTCTTCTGTTTCACTGATATCAGCTGGTGTCACTCCGGTAATGTGTGATACCCTTCCCTGTTTCCTACTTTTCTCTGGTTTCTGCCCTGCTCTAGAAGGTCCTCCTCCCCTGTGCCCCAACCCTGCCCCTGCCCTCTTCCTCTGAGCCTCACTCCATCGTGACCCCCCGCCTTGAGTGTGCTTACTCCCTATGTCTGTTCCTATTGACCACGTCTTCCATCTTGCTCGTTTCATCAGTACGCTGATGTCTACCTCTTACGTGTCCCTGTGGCTCCTGTGCCCCTTCCATCTGCCACCTTTCCCATTTGGTTTGCAGCCAGTCCCTTGAAAGAGTCCCCCGCCTCCTTACCACCCAGTCCTTCGGCCATGTGGCTTCCGTCTGTCATCCTGCAAAAGCTGCTCCTGCAAATGTCACCAGGGCCCTTTGAACTTCCATGTTCTGTACAGAGTGACAATGGCCCTTCCTTTATTTCAGAAGTCACCCAGAAAGGAAGGCAAGCATTACAGGTCAATGGAAATTGCATTAGTCATGACTAAGCTCTGCCAGGAAACACTCCTGAGTGGGGACGATGTCTTACCTGTTGCCTTACCTCCAGATCAGGGTAGTGCCCCAAAGCAGGCTCAAGTTAAGCCCTTTGGAAATTATTTATGGGAGATCCTTCCAGACCCCCTTGCCAGGAGCCCCGCCCTTCTCATGAATGAGTCCAGGGTCAAACAATATGTACAAGTAAGTGGGACCAAAGTCGCCAGCCAGGCACCAGTTTTCTCTTTCTTGTCTGCATAACCCATGGATGAGTCTCTCCTCCCTTACCACCCAGAACACCACATGTTGTTAAAATCCTGGAAGAACCAAGGGCCAGACCAACAGCTAGCGAGAAAGTGGATGGAATCCATAACATGCTGCTAATCAGTCAAGTTGTCTAGGGTTAAGTCATGGGTACATCTCTCTTGGATGCCTGGCCTCAGTCTGCCAACACAGAACAGTCTGCCTGGACTTACAAACCAAGGGAGGATCTGAAACTATCATTCAAGAAAAAAAGAAACCCTGTAGATAAGTAAATCCCCTTGTGAATTTCTGTAAGATGCAGCTCTTGCTAGCCTTGCAGTCTTTAATGTTTTCCTCACACCTCACGACTAATCTTTTTCTGCAATGGGCACAACACTACGAAAACAGCTTGCCATCTTGTGAAACACTTGCTGGGTCTGTGGCCTGTTGCCTTTGTCTAGCACCTCTGATCTGCCCTAGTAGGTTTCACCCACACAAGGAAATGAATGGCTACACTTAACAAGCGCTCATTAAAACTTACAGACAATGGTTTCAAGCAACACTTGTGTGACAAGGAATAATGTATCTGGCAAGGAATAATGTATCTGATTGGCTCATTAATAAAACACTTAGCCGGCTCGGTGGCTCAGCCTGTAATCCCACGCCTTGGGAGGCTGAGGTGAGTGGATTGCCTGAGCCCGTGGGTTTGAGATCCGCCTGGGCATCTTGGTGAGACCTCATCTCTACAATAAATCAAAAAATTAGCCGGGTGTGGTGGCGCGTGCCTATAGTTCCAGCTCCTTGGAAGGCTGAGGCGGAAGGATCGCTGGAGCCCAGCAGGTCGAGGCTGCTGTGGCTGGGAGCGGGCACTGCACTCCAGTCTGGGTGACAGAGTGAGACTCCAGCTCAAAAAATAAAAAATAAAATAAAAGACTTTACAGTCTAGGACAAAAGCTACTCAAGAGTGGGTAGTAGCATGAATCACACCCCTGTTGGACTCTAAGGCACTGACTCAAAAGTGTAAAACCTCAGAATTCCCACTACAAAGATGGTTTTCCTCAAATCTAGGACGGTTTAATTTGGTTAACACCAACTGCAAGGCACTTTAGTTAGGCAGTACCTTTATGCAAGGAACAATGGAATCATACCCACCACTGGGGCCAAATGCCACTAGAAACACAAGCTGGATAGTCCACCCCAGGACAATGCTAACGTGCTATTGGCAAGCCACAGATGTGTTTGCAACTGATTGGTACCAATGACCTGACTTAAGTTGCTATGTCCCCAATGGCACAGAATCGCTGTGCAGCACCAACTGCTGGTCCTGGCTGCTGTCAGGATGACTGAGATGGGTGTGCTCTAGGACTCTCATGGGTCCAGGGACAATGAGCAAAGTCCAGCCAGTCTTCTTTACCTAGTCAATAGATGACCAGATCCATGTTCCACTGGTATGATCATGTGGCCTCAATCTTTCTGCCATGTTATCCAGCGCATTGAGATGTTTACTAATTATACCCAGCAAGCTCTTATTGACCGTTTCAAAAGTATCTCACTACTCAACACTGAAGTGGCATCAAGTTGTTTTGCAAAATCACATGACATTGGACTTCTTAACTGCTGCCCAAGGGGAAACTTGTGCCATGCTGTGTGTATGTCCCAGACAATTCGGGAAATGTCTTCCTGCCCTTCCAGGATATGAGTAAACAAATGGAAACTATGAATGATCCCACACTATCATTAGGCCAGTGGCTCACATCAGGACCATTCTGGTGAAGAAATTGCCCATAATCTTGGCTATGATTGCAGTAATAAGCATACTGATTTGTGCTGCTGTACATTCTGCATGGGAATGCAAGATAAACTTTCCCATAAACTTCTGAGCCCTCATACCTTGATGCAGGTGCTTGAGAACATTTCCAACTCCAAGTGTATCAGTTCCATTCCAATGCCCTCTAATCATGTCCCAACTCAGCAGGAAGCAGCCAGATTGAAAACATTGCCCACTTCCATACAAATTGAATGGAATTTATTTTTTTTGAGTTGGGGTCTCACTCTGTCGCCCAGACTGGAGTGCAGTGGCTGCTCCCGACCACTGCAGCCTTGATCTGTTGGGCTCCAGCGATCCTTCCGCCTCAGCCTTCTAAGTAGCGGGAACTACAGGCATGTGCTATCACACCCGGCTAATTTTTGATTTATTGTAGAGATGAGGTCTCACCAAGTTGC
>NW_007087220.1:9848-12475 GCF_000164805.1 Carlito syrichta | reverse complement strand
ACACCACAATTATTGTCTCCCTACTGGGCTCAGGCAATCCTTCCACCTCAACCTGTCAAGTAGCTGGAACTAGAGGTGTGTGCTGCCATGCCTGGCTTATTTATTTATTTATTTATTTATTTATTTATTTATTTATGTATTTATTTTGAGTTGGAGTCTCACTCTGTCGCCCAGACTCGAATGCAGTGGCTGCTCCCGGCCATTGCAGCCTCGACCTGCTGGGCTCAGGTGATCCTTCCACCTCAGCCTTCCAAGTAGCCGGAATTACAGGCATGCGCTACCACGCCCAGCTGATTTTTTGATTTATTGTAGAGATGAGGTCTCGCTGCCCAGGCGGGTCTCGAACCCGTGGGCTCAGGCAATCCACTCACCTCAGCCTCCCAAAGCCGCGGAATTATAGGCTGAGCCACTGAGCCCGGTCATTCCACAATCTTAATACATATTCCTGAATAACGATTTACAGTTAACTTTGCTTGCATAACCATTTAAAAATACTTAGCACTGGCTTGCTTCCTATAATGCCAAACAAATCTTGACACTACTTCAATATGCATTTCTTCTTTATTTTTTGAGTTGGAGTCTCACTCTGTCGCCCAGACTGGAGTGCAGTGGCCGCTCCCGGCTACCGCAGCCTCGACCTGCTGGGCTCCGGCGATCCTTCTGCCTCAGCCTTCCAAGTAGCCGGAATTACAGGCGTGTGCTACCACGCCCGGCTGATTTTTTGATTTATTGTAGAAATGAGCTCTCACTGCCCAGGCGGGTCTCAAACCTTCGGGCTCAGGCAATCCACTCACCTCAGCTGCATTTCTTCTTTTTAAAACAAGGGAGGGCAGTTATTTCTAGAAAGCGATACTTAGCCTCCAGATACATTTCCCAGATATGGCATATACCATTCAAAGATCTAGACACTCTTATGCTTTCAAAGTTGAATACCTAGCCTAATGTGCGTAGAAGCATGAATGGCAAAGTTGAAGATCAATATTATAACTATTTTTCTATTTATTTGAAGCACAGTGAAAAAAAAAGGCAGGGGGTACACTTTAGAAATTCAGTGGCAAGGCCACGCTCGTTGGCTCAGCCTGTAATCTCAGCGCTTTGGGAGGCCGAGGTGAGAGGATTGCCTGAGCCTGTGGGTTTGAGACCTGCCTGGGCAACTTGGCGAGACCTCATCTCTACAATAAATCAAAAATAGCTGGGTGTTGTAGCGCACACCTGTAGTTCCAGTTATTTGGAAGGCTGAGATGGAAGGATCGCCGGAGCCCAGCAGGTCGAGGCTGCAGTGGCCGGGAGCGGCCACTGCACTCCAGTCTGGGTGACAGAGTGAGACTCCAAATCAAAAAAACAAAAAAGAAAGAAATTCAGTGGCACAAAGTACACCACCAGAACTTGAGGGACATTATACAGTAAAAAAAAAAAGAAAGAAAGAAAAAAAAGAAAAATGAAAAAATAAAAGAAAAAGGAAAAAAAAGTCTCCTGCTTCAAACACTGCATTACATAATGATACAGGCATCTCCATTTTAAGGTACAGGGAGGGGCCTCAGGTGATACCACCCTATCTGGGGTAAGACAATGCAGTGTTCAGTACTTTTCCACTTCTATCCCTCCCCCCTCTCTCCCCAGGACCTCAGGTCCTGGCAGCTCAGCTGGTTCCAATTGAGCTCTAGACATGGTCACATGATGCAATTATTTGGTTTATTTGGACCTAGCTGGTACTTCATGGTTTTAGAATTGAATGAATGAAAGCATGTTTTCATTTTCCAGATGACAAACCTAAGACAGGACTTTAACAGGATCAGGCTTCAAGAAATGTGGACAGCCTGGCCAAAAAAAGTGTATGGGGCAAATAGAAAATCCATCATTTAGGTTTAAAACAGTAATTGCAAGAGTGTGGAGTGTAGCCATCTAGGAATCAGCTTATGGAAGTGTTTTAATTCCCTGGTATTTAGAAGCATGTGGAACATAATCCCATTGTACTCTGGCTGAGCAGAAAGCCAGGAAGTTTCAAATGTGCTCTAAAAAATTACTTATTTTGGCCAGGCATGATATCTCAGACTTGTAATCTCAGCACTTTGAGAGGCTGAGGCAGGAGGATCACTTGAGGCCAGGAGTTCAAGGCCGGGATGAACTATGATCACACTGCACTCCAGTTTGGGGAACAGTGAGTCCCTGTTTCAAAAAAAAGAAAGAAAGAGGCCAGGTTTGGTGGTTCAAACCTGTAATCCCAGCACTTTGGGAGGCCAAGGTGAGAGGATTGCCTGAGCCCACGGGTTCGAGGCCAGCCTGGGTAACCAGCCTGGGGAACTTGGCGAGACCTCATCCTCATCTCTACAAAAAATTTAAAAAATTAGCCAGGTATGGTAGACGTGTCTGCAGTTTCAGTTACTTGGAGGGCTGAGGCGGAAGGATTGCCTGAACCCAGCAGGCTGATGCTGGGGTGGCTGTGAGTGTGCCACTGCACTCCAGTCTGAGCAATGGAGTGAGACTCCAACTCAAAAACAAAAGATAAAAAAGAAAAGAGATTGGAAGGCTGAGGCGGAAGGATTGCCGGAGCCCAGCAGGTTGAGGCAGCGGTGACCGGGAGTGGCCACTGCACTCCAGTCTGGGCGACAGAGTGAGACTCCAACTCA
>NW_007087220.1:7993-9828 GCF_000164805.1 Carlito syrichta | reverse complement strand
CCAAAAAAAAAAAAAAAAAAAAAAAGAGATTATTTGTTTAGCTACACAATGATATATATTTAAATATGCAGTTAAATATGCACACAGAAAAAAAAGTTCAGGAGAGCGTGTACTGAAAACTCTCCCTTCCACCTCTGTCAGCTGTCTCCTATTTCACCATTCTTGTTTTTTTTTTTGCTTGTTTTATTGTTTTTTTTGAGTTGGAGTCTCACTCTGTCACCCAGACTGGAGTGCAGTGGCCGCTCCCGGCCACCGCAGCCTCGACCTGCTGGGCTCCGGCGATCCTTCCACCTCAGCCTTCCAAGTAGCTGGAACTACAGGCATGTGCCACCATGCCCGGCTAATTTTTTTTGGTTTATTGTACAGATGAGGTCTCCCCAAGTTGCCCAGGTGGCTCTCGAACCTGTGGGCTCAGGCAATCCTCTCACCTCCGCCTCCCAAGGTGCTGGGATTATAGGCATGAGCCACCGCTCCCAGCCTCTTTTTTTCTTTTTTCCCCTAGAGATAGGGTCTCGTTCTGTCACCCTGGCTGGAGTACAATCATAGCTTGCCTCAAACTTGTGGGCTCAAGCAATCCTCCTCCCTTAGTCTCCTGACTTAGCTAGGACCACAGGCTAATGCCACCATGCCTGGCTAATTTCTTTCTTTCTTTTTTAGTAGAGTCAGGTTTTCACTTAGATGCACAGGCTGGTCTTGAACTCCTGCTCTCAAGAGATTCTTCTACCTCAGCCAAACTGAGAGAAGGAAAGACATAGTCGCACAGAAAGCAAGATGACGTGGAGAATTCTCAAGAATAGGGGCCGGAACAGAGGTGCATTTGCTACAACTCTCATGGAACAGAAGCTTCCAGGCCCCTCTCTTGCTTGGGCCTCTTCCAAGTCTTCAACCTAATTTTGTGTTCATAATTGTTATTCTTCTTTCTTAAAAAAGGGCACCCTCCCAAACTGAATAAGGTTAGCGTCACTAACCAATTCTGGGTCCACCCTTGAGCCGGAATTAGACTACATAACTTCTTAGGACAAAAGTAGAACTAATAATAGAGAATTATAGCCAGGCAGAGCATTACTAAAGATCTGGAAAGTCTCCCAGTTGGCACTATTGAAAATGGGGATGGGCTGCAGAAAACCAGTGAGCATGTCACTGGAAGCCTTCAAGTAGGGGCGGAATCACTGCCTGCAGTATATAGTTAGAAGATCTGATGATCTCTACCAACTCTAGGAATGAAACTCTAAGATAAGCTGTAGAGCATTTAGAAATCACTCTTTTGCATCATAGCAGGCATTCCGTGTCTTGACATGTACTTGTTTGCTAGTTTGTTGCTATAGTACAATAAAGCAATTCAACTACATATACAAAATTATTCAGGCTGGGCATGATGGCTCATGCCTATCATCTCAGCACTTTGGGAGGCAGAGGCGAGAGGGTTGCCTGAGCCCAGTAGTTTGAGACCAGCTTGGGCAAATCAGCAAGACCTCGTCTCTACAATAAAATAAAAAAATCAGATGGGCATGGTGGTGCACACCTGTTGTGCCAGCTACAAGGCAGGCTGAGATGGAAGGGTGGCCTGAGCCCAGCAGGTCAAGGCTATGGAAGCCGTGAGTGTGTGCCACTGCACTCCAGCCTGGGAGACAGAGTGAGAGTCTGACTTAAAAAAAAAAAAGTATTCAGTGTTTTAAAATGACATTTTCTTTCTTTCTTTTTTTTTTGAGTTGGATTCTCACTCTGTCGCCCAGACTGGAGTGCAGTGGCCGCTCCTGGCCACTGCAGCCTCAACCTGCTAGGCTCTGGTGATCCTTCCGCCTTCCAAGTAGCCGGAATTACAGGCACTGCTACCA
>NW_007087220.1:1930-7587 GCF_000164805.1 Carlito syrichta | reverse complement strand
GTGCTCATGCCTATAATCCCAGCACTTTGGGAGGCCGAGGTGAGAGGACTGCCTGAGCTGAGCCCACGGGTTCAAGACCAGCCTGGGCAACATGGTGAGACCTCATCGCGACAATAAATCAAAAAATTAGCCAGGCGTGGTGGCTTGTGCCAGTAGCTCCAGCTACTTGGGAGGCTGAGGTGGAAGGATCGCCTGAGCCCAGTAGGTCGAGGCTGCAGTGGCCAGGAGCGTGCCACTGCCCTCCAGCCTAGGTGATAGAGTGTGACCTCTACTAAAACAACAATAGCAACAACAACAACAGCAGAAACAAATATAGCCTGGAGGTGTCACCATCATGCTCTTTCTGTAAATTCTCCAGTGTAGTGAAAAGTAGTGGCCCCATCCCACCAACGATGTCATCATCATTGCTGCCATAACAGTCAAGGACAACAGCCTTTTGGTCCTTCAGTGTGTATCAGTAGACCCTTTCTCACAACGGGGAGTAATTTGACTAACAGAGGTGACCATATATTGTGGATTCTGTTCCCTACTGGAAAGGAGCCCAGTAATGTGACCAAGGCCAAAGACACATCCGTATCAGTCCCATCATCTGATGCACAAGTCTATTTTCTTGGGCTACTCATACCCAGTGTGACATCAGTCATTGTCCAGTCAAGAAAACAGAAACAACTCTAGGCATTTTTCTAGGAGTTGGAGGTTCACTCTGTCGCCCAGGAGTGAGTGGCACACTCACGGCTCTTGTAGCCTCGACCTGCTGGGCTCAGACGATCCTTCCATTTCAGCCTCCCTAGTGGATTGCCATCCACTTGCCTCCGCCTCCCAAAGTGCTGGGATTATAGGTTGAGCCACTGAGCCCGGCCAACTCTAGGCATTTCAACAGAGAGAACTTAATATAAGAAATTGGTGGCCGGGCTTGGTGGCTCAGTCTGTAATTCCAGCACTCTGGGAGGCTGAGGTGAGTGGATTGCCTGAGCCCGTATGTTTGAGACCCACCCAGAAACTTGGCGAGACTTCATTTCTATAATAAGTCAAAAACTAGCCAGGTGTGGTAGCATGTGCCTGTAGTTCCAACTCCTTGGAAGGCTGAGGCAGAAGGATGGCCGGAGCCCAGCAGGCCGAGACTGCGGTGGCTGGGAGCATGCCACTGCACTCCAGTCTGGGTGACAGAGTGAGACTCCAACAAGATAGAAAGGAAAGAAATGAAGGAAGGAAGGAAGGAAGGAAGGAAGGAAGGAGGAAGGAAGGAAGGAAGGAAGGAAGGAAGGAAGGAAGGAAAGAGAAAGAAAGAAAGAAAGAAAGAAAGAAAGAAAGAAAGAAAGAAAGAAAGAAAGAAAGAAAGAAAGAAAGAAAGAGAAAAAGAAAGAAAGAAAAAGAAAGAAAGAAAAAATGGTTTGGTGGGTAAAAAGGCACAAACAGAAAATCAAAGCAGCAAAGATAGTAACAGCAACTGCCTGCCTTAGGCCTGGGAACACAGAGGCAGATGTTGGGGTTATCAGAACCTGGAAGCCAGGAAGAGGAGTGTCATGGAGCTAGGAGTTAGACCCTTGTGCAGGGCACTGCTGCGCTGGCATGTGACGCTCAGAAGGGGGACCTCGAGGAACTGGCGCTGCCTGACTGGTGCTGGGGCCTCTGCAAGGCACAGTGATACTGGCTGGGAGTATGGACAGAACTGGAGGGATGCTGATGGGACAGCAGGTGAGCAGGTCCCTGCTGCCTCCTCCAGCCTCTGTCTCCTTTCTGTCTTTCTTTTTTTTTTTTTTGAGTTGAAATCTCACTCTGTCGCCCAGACTGGAGTGCAGTGGCCGCTCCCGACCACCGCAGCCTCCACCTGCTGGGCTCAGGCGATCCTTCCGCCTCAGCCTTCCAAGTAGCTGGAATTACAGGCATGTGCTACCACGCCCAGCTGATTTTTTGATTTATTGTAGAGATGAGGTCTCGCTGCCCAGGCAGGTCTCGAACCCGCGGGCTCAGGCAACCCACTCACCTCAGCCTCCCAAAGGCGCGGGATTACAGGCTGAGCCACCAAGCCCGGCTCCTTCCTGTCTTTCTACTGCTGGATCCTAACAGGGCACCAGCTGGTGAACGGGAAATTTATCTGCAGAGTCTAAGCCTCGGCATCAAATTGCAGCACAGGGGAGGGTGGTTTTGAGCTGAGACAATAGTTTACTATCCAGTACACCATTCCCTCCTGTAGGAGAGCGTCCTGATGCCTTAGAGTAGCTGACATAGCCCTTCCTGACCTGACCTGCTCACAGGGCTTGCTGTCTCCCTCTCTCTGCAGGAAGCTTCTTCTTGTCTTTCAAGCAAAAGGGGTGATGGCCTCCTTCTTTATGCTCTCCTATTCAGGTAACTATGAAAGCACCGGAAACACTTCTCAGTTATTGACCTACATGTCTATTTCTCCCTACTAAAATTCCTAAGTCCTTTGATAGAAATGGATGATCTTTCATTATTGTACCCAAAGGCAGTACCATGGTTGTCACACATTCAAAAGTATTCAGGCCGTGTGTGGTGGCTCATGCCTATAATCCAAGCTTTAGTCTCAGCTACTCAGGAGTCTGAGATGGAAGGATGACCTGAGCCCAGAAGTTCAAGGCTATGGTGAGCTGTGATTATGCCACGGCACTCCAGTATGGTCGACAGAGTGAGACTCTGACTCAAAAAAAAGAAAAAAGTTTAATTAATTAAAAACTTTTGTTGGCTGGGTGCGGTGGTAATCCACTTGTAATCCCAGCACTTTGGGAGGCTGAGGTGAGAGGATTGCCTGAGCCCAGGAGTTCGAGACCAGCCTGAGCAATTTGGTGAGACCTTGTCTCTACAATAAATCAAAAAAATTAGCCAGGCGTGGTGAAGTGTGCCTGTAGTTCCAGCTACTTGGAAGGATGAGGCGGAAGAATTGCCTGAACCCAGCAGGTTGAGGCTGTGGTGACCATGAGCATGTCACTGCACTCCAGCCTGGGCAACAGAGACTCTGATTTAAACAAACAAACAAACAAAAAAACTTTTGTTGAATGGACAAACGTGTCTTAAGTGTTCTCCAAATTATGGTACTGATATTCTAATTGTAAGAGGTTATATAAACATCAATATACACATTTAAAGTTTTTAGGAAGTTGAAGCATAGTGGATTAAAAAACATTTTTTTGGCTGGGTGTGGTGGCTCACACCTGTAATCCCAGGGCTTTGGGAGACTGAATAGGATAATCTCTTGAGGTCAGAACATGGCAATTTAGTAAGATGGATTTTTTAATAAATTAGTTAGGTGTGGTGGTACATGCCTGAAATCCCAGCTACTCGGGAGCTGAGGTAGGAGGATGGCTAGGGCCCTGGAGTTTGAGCCTGCAGTGAGCCATGATCATGCCACTGCATTCAAGTTGGGTGACAGAGCAAGACTTTGTCTCTTTAAAAAATTTAAAAACTTTTAAAAATAAAAGGTTCGAGACCCGCCTGGGCAACTTGGCGAGACCTCATCTTTACAATAAAATCAAAAAATTAAGCCGGGCTCGGTGGCTCAGCCTGTAATCCCACGCCTTTGGGAGGCTGAGGTGAGTGGATTGCCTGAGCCCACGGGTTCGAGACCCACCTGGGCAGTGAGACCTCATCTCTACAATAAATCAAAAAATCAGCCGGGCGTGGTAGCGCATGCCTGTAATTCCGGCTACTTGGAAGGCTGAGGCGGAAGGATTGCCGGAGCCCAGCAGGTGGAGGCTGCGGTGGCCGGGAGCGGCCACTGCACTCCAGTCTGGGCGACAGAGTGAGACTCCAATTCAAAAAAAAAAAAAATTAGCCAGGTGTGTTAGCTCACGCCTGTAGTTCTGGTTACTTGGAAGGCTGAGGCGGTAGGATCACCGGAGCCCAGCAGGTCGATGCTGCGGTGGCCGGGAGCATGCCACTGCACTCCAGTCTGGGCAGAGTGAGACTTCAACTCAAAAAAAATAATAATAATAATAAATAAAAAATAAATAAAATAAAATATTTTGAATTTTTTCTAGTCTACAGAAAACTCTAAGCTAATATCTCTTCCATTTAGTATCGAACATATTAAGTTTAGTTTCTAGGAAACGTGGTCTGAAAGTCTCCATTTCTGCATACTAATAACACTTATCATAGATAAATTCTTTTTTTTTTTGGAGTTGGAGTCTCACTTAGTTGCCCAGACTGGAGTGCAGTGGTCACTCCCGGCCACCGCAGCCTCGACCTGCTGGCCTCCAGTGATCCTTCTGCCTTAGCCTTCCAAGTAGCTGGAACTACAGGCGCACACTACCAAGCCCGGCTAATTTTTTGATTTATTGTAGAGATGAGGTCTCGCCAAGTTCCCAGGCAGGTTTCGAACCCGCGGGCTCAGGCAATACACTCACCTCAGCCTCCCAAAGCGCAGGATTACAGGCTGAGCCACCAAGCCCGGCTCTTTTTTTTTTTTTTTTGAGTTGGAGTCTCACTCTGTTGCCCAGGCTGGAGTACAGCGGCACACTCATAGCCACTGCAGCCTCCACCTGCTGGATTTAGGTGATCTTTCTACCTCAGCCTTCCAAGTAGCTGGAACTACAGACGCACACCACCACATCTAGCTGGTTTTTGTGATTTATTGTAGAGACGAGGTCTCACCAAGTTGCCCTGGCTGGTCTCAAACCTGTAAGCTCAGGCAATCCTCTCGCTTCAGTCTCCCAAAGTGCTGGGATCACAGGCTGAGCCACAGTGCCTAGCCTGTAGATAAATTCTTATGGTCTGAGAGCAGCAGGTGGTTCCAAATCTGGAAATTTTTTTCACATTTTTGGGGGCACAGATGATTATTCTTTTGTTCAAGATAATAGGAGCAGCAAAATAATATGAAACTTCCTTCCAGGAAAACACAGCTGTTCAACACGAAGATGCTTCTCTTTTCTGAAGCAGGATGCTTCTCTGAGTTACAGCAGAATTAAGGGATTAAGATGTCTTCATGCTGGGCTTGGTGGCTCAGCCTACAATCCCGCGCCTTTGAGAGGCTGAGGTGAGTGGATTGCCTGAGCCCGCGGGTTTGAGACCCGCCTGGGCAGGCAAGACCTCATCTCTACAACAAATAAAAAAATCAGCTTGGCGTGGTAGCGCACGCCTGTAATTCTGGCTACTTGGAAGGCTGAGGTGGAAGGATCGCCGGAGCCCAGCGGGTTGAGGCTGCGGTGGCCAGGAGTGGCCATTGCACTCCAGTCTGGGTGACAGAGTGAGACTCCAACTCAAAAAAAAAAAAAAAGATGTCTTCAGGGTCATGACTGACCTAAACAATTCTGGATGCTAAAATAATGCTGATTGAACACTAACTTGAAAGGCACTTTAATCAAGGGGCAGATGCTTTAAAGAGAATGAGGCTGATACCTCTTCTCATGCTGAGGCCGAAGTGTCAGCCGGCTCAGGCTTCCACTGAGGAGTGGAGGAGAAGCCTAGAGCACTTCCTTACCCATGATGGAGCAGGGCCACAACAGAGGCACCCTGTCTGGAGTGTGGCATCAGCCACCACAGCTCATAGAGGGTGTGACTGACAGGAGCCATGGTTCCCTGCTGGGTGCTGCTCTGACCACAATGACATTTACACTAACATGAAAGCAATATAGACAACCTCGCAAGGTTTTCTTTTCTTTTTTTTTTTTTTTTGAGTTGGAGTCTCACTCTGTCGCCTAGACTGG
>NW_007087220.1:0-773 GCF_000164805.1 Carlito syrichta | reverse complement strand
CTAGTGTGCACCTGTAGTTCCAGCTACTTGGAAGGCTGAGGTGGAAGGATTGCCAGAGCCCAACAGGTTGATGCTGGGGTGACCATAAGCATGCTACTACACTCCAGCCTGGGTGACTGAGTGAGACTCCAACTTAAAAAAAAAAATCCTTGTATGTCTCATTGGTTGTTGTACTTGATTCATTTGACATCCACCACACTCTAGTGGGAGCCAGAGTCTATGGGGCTAGAGTTGGAAACTTGACAAAGTAAATATTATTTATTTATTTGAGTTGGAGTCTCCCTCCGTTGCCCAGTCTGATGGCCACCGTAGTCTCCGCCTGCTGGGCTCAGGTGATCCTTCTGCCCCAGTCTTCCAAGCAGCTGGAACTACAGGTGCACATGACCATGCCCAGCTAATTTTTTGATTTATTGTATAGATGAGGTCTCACCAAGTTGCCTAGGCTTGTCTCGAACCCCTAGGCTCAGGCAGTCCACAGGCTTGAGCCATCGTGGTTGGCCATAAATATCCTTTAATACAGTGGTCTCCAACCTTTTTCGCATCAGGGACCAGTTTCGTGAAAGACAAATTTTCCAGACACCAGCGGGTAGAGGGGTGGTTTTTGGGTGTTTCAGCACATAACATGTATTGTGCATTTTATTTCTATTATTATTACATTGGAACATATGATGAAATAATTATTCAACTCACCATCAAGAAAAAAGAGACTTGGGCCGGGCTCATTGGCTCAGCCTGTAATCCCAGCACTTTGGGAGGCCAAGGTGAGTGGATTG
>NW_007087219.1:0-1279 GCF_000164805.1 Carlito syrichta | reverse complement strand
CGGTTCGCTGCGGCCTGGGTCTCCTGGGCTGAAGGGACCCTCTTGGGGGGCTGGGGCGACGCCGCCCCTAGCTGACTCTTTTAAGTGTTTTTGTTGTTTCACTTAGAGTCTCATTCTTGTTGCTTAGGCTGGAGTGCAGCGGCGCCTTTACGACCACCGTGGTCTCGACCTGCCGGGCTCAATCTAGTTGCCTGCCTTGACCTTCCAAGGAATCCGAACTACAGACGCACGCCACAACGCCTGGCTGGTTTCTGTGACTTATTGTAGAGTTGAGGCCTAGATCTACTGCCTATGCTGTTCTCGAACCCGTGGGTTCAGGCAATTCTCTTGCCTCAAGCTTCCAAAGTGCTAAGATTACAGATGGAGCCACCGTGCCCAGCCTCTCTTTAGTTTTGTAGAGGCCAGGTCTCCCTGGGCTGCCTAGGCTGCTCTTAACCCTTGGACTAAGGTGATCTTCTGCGGTCAGTTTCCTAAAACGTTGACTCTGTGGATGTAGGACTGGCTCGTTTTAAAACTTGTGCAAGCCGGGCTCGGTGGCTTAGCCTGTAATCCTGCGCCTTTGGGAGGCTGAGGTGAGTGGACTGCCTGAGCCAGCAGGTTCAAGACCCGCTTGGGCAACTTGGCGAGATCTCATCTCTACAATAAATCGAAAGTCAGCCGGGCATGGTAGTGCATGCCTGTATTTCGGGCTCCTGGGAAGGCTGAGGCGGAAGGGTTGCTGGAGCCCAGTGGGTCGAGGCTGCGGTGGCCAGAAGTGGCCACTGTACTCCAGTCTGGGCGATGGAGTGAAACTCCAACCTAAAAAAAAAAAACTTGTGCAGAGACGGGGTCTTGCTGCGTTGCCCAGGTTGAGAACAGGCTTTGTACTCGGCTCAGCTCCTGGTTGGCTTGGCGGGGGTGCCGTCTCCGGCCACGGCCTCCAGCAGCTCCCCGGTCCCCCGGGTATTTTTGGGCCGCTCTCCAGCCTCGTGTCCCCTCTTGGGGGATGCTTTTTCCTTCTCCTCTGACGGCTGCCCCCGTGGTGGGTCCTGGGACCCGCCCCGTGGCGCCCCCCTGTCGGCCCACTCGGGCGGGGGCTCGGGGTTCGTGGGCTGCTGGTCCGCGGGACCGTGGGCCGGACCACCGGAGTGGCTGAGGCCGGCCACGGCTCCTCCCTTCTCCCCGCAGTGAGCAGCGGCTCGGTCACCGTGAACGCCGACTCCTCCGTTCAGCTGCTGGCCGAAGAGGCGGTGACGCTGGACATGCTGGACCTGGGGGTGAGTGGCGGGGGGAGCCCCTC
>NW_007087218.1:158362-182222 GCF_000164805.1 Carlito syrichta | reverse complement strand
CAATGTAATAGTATAAGAAAATGACTGACAGTAGTGGGAAACTATGGGGGGGAGGGAGGTGGGATTAACGGTAGCAAATATCTGTCTGGGGATGCGGAAACACCTCTTATCAACAGGGTGCCTGAATGAGACGTATTTGTATACCTAACCCTTAACTGTACCCCATAAGACCATAATAAAAAATATTGATAATTAAAATAAAATAAAATAAAATTTAAAAAAAGAATTTTTCTCTATCAGATATGATAGAAAGGTGAGAACTTAGGAAAACGTATTACATACATGAAGAATTAGTATATTGTGATAGTGAAATATCAAACCAGTGAAAAAAGTTTGAGAGCTAAAGGTATCAAACAAGGCATTGAGTACTTGATCAAATCAAGACTTTATAGCCATACATCACATTATATATAAAAGTAAATTTAGCTATAAATTGAAGATTTAAACAATAAAAATTAAATACAAAACAGAAAATATTAGAAAGCATGTTTATTATTTTAAACTGGAAATGTTTTTAAGCCAGTCAATAATTCCAGAATTTATACATTTTAAATTATCTGATTTAACTAAATAAAAATTAATTTTTTATTGCAAAAGAAATCAATTTAAAAATTGAAGGAAAAGTAATGGATTGGGAGAATGTTTCTTGAAAGAAATGCATAATAGAAAAATTGTATATATCCAGATAAATAGAAAATATTCCTGATAGAAATAATGGCAGTTAAATAAGGCAACAGATATGAAAATGTACCTCACAAAGCAGCACAAATGATAATACCAATATAGATATGCGCTCAATTGGTGTGCAAACAATTGGTGTGCAAACAGAAAAGTGAATATTTAAATCCCTTAAAAAGAAAAATTTAAAAATAGCTTCATTTTTCTATCCCATTGTCACAAAATGCCTGCTTCAAGTAGTTGGGAGTGTCAGAGCCTGATGTCACTCAACTCTGTGGCGCAGCAATGACCATAAGATGGGTGATCATAAGAGCAATCTAAAAGCACATTCAAGTGTGCAACTGAGTCACTTGGATGCTTGTTCCTAATCCAGAGTTCTGGACCTTACCCCCAAGGTTTCTGACTCATTAGGTCTGTGACAAGGACTGCAGGTCTGCAGTTTTAACAAGCTCCCAGGTGATATTGATGTTGCTCATCCTGGGATCACCCTTTGAGAAACGCTAGCATTGCCAAGAAAGGAGAAGTTAGGATGGCAACTACTGTTCTCTCTGACATAAAAGAAGGTAGATTTCTTTCCTTCAGTGTGCTTAAGGAAATCCATACTATATGTTTCAGCATGCAATGTCTCATATTTAGAAAATTACACGGTAACTTTTTACTAAGGTGATCTTTTGGGAATAGGAATGGAGGCTAGGGAGATGGAAATAAAATTTAGATCTTGTGATCTCTTTGAAATTCTTTATACAACTCTGTAACTCCAAAGGCATCAGTATACAATGTAAGATCTGCTCTTTAAAATCCGTATCAAATAGGTCTTTCGTCCAAAGTTATCTTCCTTAGCTGTATTAAGTCAGGGTTAGAGACAGACGTAGAATTTATCCCAGATGTTTCAAATGAAGACTTTATTGAAGGGACTACTTACAGAGGCATGGGTAGAGTTAAGGCAACAGAAAAAAATGGTGAAACACCCAGACCTGAGAAATAGTGGGAGACCCTGCCGCTAAAGAGATAAGAGTGAAAGATTGAGACTGTGGAGCTCTGCCTGAGAGTTAGACCTGGGCACTGTAATCTTGGAGAGTTCCAGCTCCTGTCAGAGACATAGCAGAACAAATCTAACCTCTCTCCCCTTCTGACCTTTGATTTCTCACAGGTAACTTTTATAGGTCAAATCTGACTGTAAATTAGTCAGTACGGGTGATACAGTCCACTGTAGTAAGCCTCCCTCCTTGCAATGAGTAAGACAAAGAAGGGAGGAGATCTGGATTGGAAAACTGAGAATGACCAGGGCAATCATCCTTTTCCTTCAATAGCATTCAGCTCAGTGGTACCACACCTACCACTCCCCACCCCCATTCTCTGTCTCTCTCTCATTATATAGAATAAGCCAGGAATCGGGCTACAAGAAAAATTCGTGGCACTTAGCTCGAGTTTCAGATAAAGCTGTTTATCTATATTTCTGTTCCCACATTCTGAAATCTTTTGGGATATTCTTTTGTATGCTCTGCAGTACCTACCAGTAGCAGAAGCTGAGTGAATGTTACTTGCAAGAATAAATGGATAAGCAAATAAATGGAAGCTGTGCAAATTTTCCATAATTCATCTCTTGGTTTCTTAATTGCTTCATTGATTGTGATTTTCATAAAATAAAGATGAATATGGGTGTCTTGATCCATGTATTTTGCTTGGTTTCCTTCCCACAATTCATTTATTTAACAATAGGACTCCGTCAAGCTTGAAAAATTATCCTTTGCAAATAGAGAAGATTAATAAGTGAGAACCCAATGATAACTTTTGTGTAACACAATAGCTGTTTGTAGTATACACACGGTGGTAAAAGGAAGTTGTTATTCTCTATAAGTTATGAATATAGATCAATGATGTCCAATAGAACTTTCTGCGGTGATGGAAAGGTTCCCTGTCTGCACTGTCCAATGTGGTAGCCATTAACCACATGTGGCTATTCAATGTATAAAATGTGACTGTGATTTCCTAAACATACCTTCTGCTGGTCAGACCTGACTGTAAACTAGTCAGTGCAGATTATACAGTCCACTGGGGTCAGCCTCCCTCTTTGCAAAGAATAAGACAGGGAAGTATGGAAATCCGGGTTGAAAAATTGAGAATGACCAGGACAGTTACTCTTTTACTTTCAACAGCATTCAACTCAACGGCTCCTTTCTCCCTCTTTCCCTCTCTGGCTGATGCATCAAACCGATCTTTCTTCTTTCTTCTTTTTTTTTGGTCAGAGGCTCACTCTGTTGCCCAGGTCCACACTGGAGTGCAGGAACACAGTCACCACAGCCTTGCCCTCTTGGGATCTGGCAATCCTTCCATCTCAGCCTCCCAAGTAGTCAGGACTACAGACACGTGCCACCAAACGCAACTGATTTTTCATTTATTTATTTATTTATTTTTCTGTAGCGACTAGGTCTCACTAAGTTGCCTGGTCTTGGACTTCTGAGCTCAAGCAATACTCTTGCCTCGGCTTCCCTAAATGCGGCTTCCCTAAATGGGGTCACAGATATGAGCCAGTGGACCTGGTCCGATTTCTTAAATTTACGTAATTTAAATTATTATTAAGAGTCACAATATAACAAGATGGTATCATTGGCTACCACATCAGACTGATCCGTTATAGACAAAGTATAACCTGGATAACAGTGAATGTCAGATTCTTATTTGCTCAGCAATTGAGTAAACAATGTTACTAATATATGACTTGGGTTTAAGTCTCTATTTTATGGTATTTCAAAAGAACTTGTTTAAGGTAAAATGTGCATTAGCTTCACTCACGTGCTAGAGATATGGGATTGTCCTTAATCTGAGTCAGGAGGAATTTGCTGAAATAGAGACAGTGATGGCATTGGGCCTGTTACATTTTTACCCTGGCTTTACTGAGGACATTCTCTTACTATTTCCTAAAAGCCTCTCATTCTTTATCTAGACTTCTTCCTTCTGAATGAGATGAAAATAGATTTAAATCTCAGCTCCTGTATATGACATTGCGTTCATTTGTGAGGTTACTCCACCATCACAAGCCTCAATTTTCTACTATGTAAGATCACAATACTAATTCCTACCTACTAACTATGTTGGACAAATTGAACAAGATTGTGTATACAAAATGCCTGTTGTATCAGTTCTTTGATAAATGTAATTCCTTTTTGCTGGAGCCTATTCTTAGGAAAATATGATAAACTTTCATTAAGATGATTACCTATTTCAGAGACATTTTCCTGTGACCTCAGATAAGCTAGTTAATCTTTAGAAAGCAGGTTGTTTAACAGTAATACTACTACTTTTCAGGAATGATTTCTGGATTAGGAATAGTATACACAAAGTGCCTTGGACTTAGTAGATACTCAAAAGCAGCTAAAAAGATATATCAATGTCTTAAAATAATAGCATTCTCAAGAACAAATTCAGGTGATGAGGGTCAGCATTGATTCCAAACCACCAAGGTTTTCTTATCCCTTCCAGCAAAATAGACCAATTTCACTTCTGGAAAGTGGCTAAAACAAGGGAGGGAGGTATTTACTGCGGCCTGTCTTCTTAGCTCCTCCTTCTTTTCCAGCCAGTCCGCGCCCCCACACTAATTAAACAGGGAAACCCATTTCTTCTTAGCTCCTCCTTCTTTTCCAGCCGGCCCCCGCCCCCACACTAATTAAACAGGGAAACCCATTCTTTGACCTTCCACTCTCCTTTAGTCTTCAGTTTAGATCAATTGTCTTTTAAATGTAGTGCTTCATTATTAAGCTCAAAAGGATCTTTGACCGATTCTTTGAACCATGTGTGGGCATAGATTGTGAAAAGAAGAGATGCTAGAAGAAAAGAATATTAAAAGGCCAGGAGGCAGAGGGATTGCTGATGGAAAGTTAGAGCAAAAACTCGGCAGTGCTGTTAAACCAGAGAACAGAATGTTGAATTTTTTTCCCTATAAAGGGAAGCGTCAATTCAGCATTCAGAAAGGATGTTTTTCAGAGGTGATGGAAACACTCAGAAATCCTCACCATAGCTACAGAGAAAACTACTCCCTACAGTGCTAGAGCCAGGCTACAAATATAAATCAGTGCTATCGAAATATTATTCCACAAACATTGGATGCTGCCTAACATATGCCAATTTGAATACTAGATACAGGAGTTACAAAGTTTATTTTAACAAAATCTTTACCTTCCAAGGGCAAGTAGGGGAGACATGTACCTAGGTAACAACTTACAAAAGTATAAACTGGACTTAATTACTCTGCAAGAAGATAAACAAAACCTCGTATCTCTAAGGAAACAATGTCTGGTTTTGGCTTATTGTAAAAATATTGGTAGATACATAAAAATGTATAAAAGAGGAAATAAAAACCACTCACCATAAGTCCTTCACCCAGAGGTACTATATTCGTTTGTTAGGTCTGCCTCTAACAAAGTATAAAATAGCACAGACTGAGTAGCTTAAACAACAGAAATTCATTTTCTCATAATTCCGGAGGCTAGAAGATAGAGATCAAGGTGTTAACCAGGCTGATTTCTTCTGTGGCCTCTCCTCCTGGCTGCAGATGGCCGTCTTCTCCCTGTGTCCTGTGTCGTCTTCACATGGCCACTCTTCTGTATGGCTGTGTCCTCATCTCCCTTTCTTATGAGAACACAAATCATATTAGATTAGGGTTCACCCATGTGGCCTCATTTAAAATTAATTCCCTCTTTAGAAATCTTATCTCAGATACATGAAAAAAAAAAAAAAAACACAGCCTCACTAATCATCAAAGAAATGCAAATCAGAACCACACTGAGATACCAACTAAGTCCAGTCAAAATGACCATCATGAATAACAAAAAACAACCGATGCTGGAGAGGATGCAGAGAAAAGGGAATATTTCTACACTGTTGGTGGGGGATTTAAATTAGTACAACCTCTGTGGAAAACAATGGTGATTTTTGAAAGATCTAAAAATCCACTTTCCATATCACCCAGCAATCCCCTTTCTGGGAATACACTCAGAGGAACCCAAATCATTCTATAAAAAAGATACCTGCACACCCATGTTTATTGCAGTGCTATTCACAACAGCAAAAACCTGGAACGAACACTGCTGCCCTTCAAAAGTGGACTGGATAACAAAAAAGGTGGTGCATATACACAATGGAATATTATGCAGCTATAAAAAGAACAAAATTATGGACTTTGCAGTAACTTGGATGTAAATTTAGAGTCCATCATACTCATCTTTCACAGAAACAAAGAACCGAGTACCACACGTTCTCACTTATAAGTGGACCCTGAACATTTATCATACTGCATGAAAGGAGTTGGCAGTAGTGGGTCACTGCCAGTGGAGAGGGGGGTATATAATAATAATAAAGGTACCTGACCCCAAACCAGGCGAAGTAAGGACCAGTGGAAGACCCAAACTTATGTACCTAATACTGATTTGACCCCACATTTTATTTAAAAAAAAGAAATTTTATCTCAAATACAGTCACATTCTGGGGTTCTGGCTGTTAGGAATTCAACATACGAATTAAAAGGGAATACAATTTAGCTTATAAAATGCAAATACTTTAATATTTTGGCATATATATATTCCCTTAATATTTGCATTAATGTGTGTTAAAATGTATATGCATATAAAAAGCATATGCATTTATACATAGTAGAATGTATAATACTTATAATATCAACCATTTTCCTATAATATTAAATAATTATTTCCACATATTTTCAAATATCCTTTGAAAACTTAATTTTGATGGGTGCATAATATTCTGTCACATACCTACACAATTTTTTCTATTGAAAATTTAAAATGTATGTACTTTTTCATTATATATACATTATAATAAAAATATTGGTGTAAAAATTCTAGAATGCAACTGTTATTTGGAAAATTTCTAAAACTAGGATTATTAGAACAAAGTTATATGTACTTCAAAGTTTCTTTTTAAAGCTGTTGGCAAATTATTTTTTAGAAAAAAACATACTATTTCACAAGTTTACTAGTTGTGCATATCAGTGCTGGTTTTAATGTTTCATTTAGAAATACAACATGAAAACACAGCAAGAAAAAATAACATGTGTATATAGGTTTTCTTTTTTTGTTTGTTTTTTTTGAGTTGGAGTCTCACTCTGTCATCCAGACTGGAGTGCAGTGGCCGATCCTGGCCACCACAGCCTCGACCTGCTGCTGTGCTCAGGTGATCCTTCCGCCTCAGCCTTCTGAGTAGCCGGAATTACAGGCATGTGCTACCACGCCCGGCTGATTTTTTGATTTATTGTAGAGATGAGGTCTCGCTGCCCCGGCAGGTCTCAAACCCACGGGCTCAGGCAATCCACTCACCTCAGCCTCCCAAAGGCGTGGGATTACACGCTGAGCCACCGAGTCCAGCATGTGTATAGTTTTAAGAGAAGGAATATAGCAGGTAGGTTTATCACCAGGAAAGAGCAAAATAGGTTGACACCAGGGAGTCTCTTACCCTAATAGTTCACTGAGGTACAAAAACTGGTTTTGAATGTGGCTAAACCATTTGTTAAATATAAAGGATTATCAATAGTTGAGCCAGGATTAGAACCTACATCTCCATGTTGTGGTGTAACTTTGTTAATGTACTCAGCTCTTGGCCTCAGAAAGCTAACCTGGGTTTTCTACTCTGGTTTCTTTGGATTTAGTATACAAACTTCCTTTCTTTAATTGCTTGGATAGGGATTTGCATTCCAGATACATATTTCTAGGACCTAAGTCTACTCTTAGCTAGCCCTGCTCTGGCTCTCCCAGTAGTGAATGAGGGTATCTCGGGGAAAGATATGTTTGTACGACATTCTTGCATGTATATTGATACATTGTATGCTAAAATAATAATAATAAAGAAAAATTTTAAAAACGACCAATGTATATGAGCAAGGCCAGTTTTTTTCTTGCAATTTAATTTGAAAGTAAGAATAAAAGTTCAGCGTAGATTTGCCTGACTTCACTTGTTATAATATGTGCAATCTCAAATTTGTGAAATCATTTGGCTCTCTATAAGGCAGAAAGACATTCATACATTCATATATCCAATACCTTCATACAGTGAAAAAGTATAATATGAAAAGTAACACTGAATCTACTCTAAAGAATTCAGATATTATTTAATTTTAAGCTTTGAAAGCATTATGTATGGAAAATTTCACCCAGTCTCAGAATTCATGAGCAAAATGTTAAAATAAGTTTTGTATTTATATAAAATTGGGGATATAAATACACAGGGCTATCCTGGGACTAATTTAGGTTTTTCATTAATTCATTCAGCAAGCTTTAATTAAATAAAGATATTAATCTAGTTCCATTTTTACAAGATGATTAAGGCATTGTCACTGTACTCAAGTGAAGGATAGCTATCGCCATCATAGGAGTCAAAGATATCAGGGCAGAACAAGGCATAAGAATAGTAATAGAAATGGTAAAATCATAGAGCAATTAATTACTTCTGGAGTTTTGGTTGTAAACTCCACGAAGGCCAAAGCAAATGGCATATCTTTTTTATACATGTATCCCCCATCACCTGGCATATTGTTCACTCACTAGGTTAAAATAAAATAAACAAATAATTAAATAGGTAAAGAACTTGTTTAACCAATAAAATCCATTTTTAATTAATAAATAACAATTACTTATAATCAGCTTGCCACAGTAGCTGTCTCAGAAGAATACCACACTTGCCCAATGATTATTGAAAGTTCTCTCAATATCTTAGAAATGTCAGCATTCAACTTTTAATTATTATGTGATAACAATTGACCCTTGAACAATACAGGTTTGAACTCACAGGTCCACTTATGAACAGATTTCTTTTTCAACAAAATTACGCTGAATGTGCCTGCCTCTCCTGCCTCTTTTTTATATCTCCTCCACCTTTTCTGCCTCTGCTACCCCTAACACAGCAACACCAATCCCTCTGACTCCTCTTCCTCATCAGTGTACTCAACCTGAAGACAATGAAGATGAAGACCTTTATGATGGAGAGTAAATATATTTTATTTTTCTTATTAATTTCTTACTAATATTTGCTTTGCCATAGCTTACTTTATTCTAAGAGTACAGTATATAATACATATGACATACAAAATATGTGTTATTCAGCTTTTTATGTTACTGGGAAGGTTTCCAGGGAAGAGTAGGTTATTAGAAAATTTGGGAGGAGTCAGAAGTTATATGTGGATTTTCATTTTTTATTTTTTTTTTTAGTCAGAGTCTCACTCTGTCACCCAGGCTAGAGTGCAGTGTAGCACCCTCATAGCCACCACAGCCTCGATCTGCTGGACTCAGTTGATCTATCCACCTCAACCTTCCAAGTAACTGAAACTACAGACATACGCTACCACACCTAGCTTATTTTTGATTTATTGTAAAGATGAGGTCTCACCAAGACCAGGCTGGTCTCGAACCCACGGGCTCAGGCAATTCTCTTGCCTCAGTCTCCCAAATTACTGGGATTACAGACTGAGCCTTTGTGCCCAGTTTATATGTGGATTTCCAGCTGAGGGTGGGGTTGGTGCTTCAAACCCATGTGTTCAAGAGTCAATTGTATTTTAATTATCTGTCCTTATAGGAATGAAGATTGAAAGTGTATCTGCTTGTTTAGTGTGTAAAGAGTGATTAGAGAACTCTAGCTCAGATGGTTTATAAACCTTCCTAAACAATGCTACCAGATTCATACTCTGAACTTACCATTTTCATCTTTACAATCCTCCTCATTTTTAAGGCACCCTTTAAACTGACCCCATTCAACCATAATGATATGATAGTTATACTCTAATAAAGATTAGCATTCATGGAGTGCCTACCAGGCAGTGAAATACCTGCTTTATTGGTACTGTTATTTCTCACATCCTACATATGATGTAGAGATAATCACTATTCTTTGGCACACACAAAAAACTGAGGATTAGAGATTTTTGGATACTTGCCCAAAATTAGCGGATGGACTGGGATTTGAACTCAAGCAGTTTGACACAAGCGAGCCAGCTTTTATCTTGGAATTTCAAATAATTCAAGGTTGAATTCTCAAATTGAGAATCTGGCACCATACTTAACTGTTTCATGTCTGACTGCTTCAATAGTTTGTTACCTGTCTGATTCTTACCTGAAATGCAGTTGAGTTTCTGAGGCATGTGTTACTTTATTTGATAATTTTCTTTGTCACCACATTCGTCCAGTAAAAGAATGGTAGGATTAGGGGAGAAAGAAAGCTGACTGGTCTTTTGCAATTATTCCATGATGAAAAACACTTTGTATAACATTCTATCGTTAATTTTTGTAACTTCCTGGAAAGTGGCTTTTCTTTTCCCCACTTTAAATATAAGGAAATTAGGACTAAAGAGTTGAAATTACATGTTCAAGGTCAAAATATTAATAAAGTAAAAGAGGACAAATTTAATTCGGGTCTAGTGGATTCCAAATTTCAGCCTCTTTCCCACACCATTTTCACTGGAGATGAACTTCCTCTCTTATCATAGAAACTCCTTAGTTTCATTCTAACATCTTTTTATTCATTAGAAAGTATATTTCATTTATCTTCTTGTATTAATCCAGCTAAGTTAAGTTATAAGATGGTAACAAATTAACCCAGAAACTTCAACTCAACCAAGTTTTATTTCTTTTTTATGAGCAGTATGGTTCTGTAGAGGTAAGGGTGGAAAACTGTTTCACACAACCTCTCAAGATCATCAGCTAATGGAAATTTCCACCATTGGAAATGTCACTGGTCACCATGGCAGAGGAAGAGAATACTTGAGAGTTTTGAACCTGACATTATATGGACTATCACATAATTAGTCACAGGGCGCTTTCTCACTTCCTCGGGGCTTGGAGCATAAGAACATGAATATTTGCAATATTATCCTCTCAGCTGAAGTTTGTTCTTCTGGAAATAAACTCTTTATCTTCTTCTTTACACATCTAGAACACACATCCTCCCAAAAGAGAGGACCCAAAAGTTTTACCTAATCTCTGTTCACCTCAAAGCCTAGGATCTCTGGTAATGCATAATTATCAACTAATTGCACGACCGTTAGTTGTAATTCACCTTAATGTGAAAGCCTGTTAATTAAATACACAAGAAATATCTATTCTTCCAGGATTGCACCCAGTTTAGGGTGCAGAATAACCACAGCCAATGGTTAAAGTTGGAGTCATGCATGTCACAGGGCCAACTCTGCAATGTCTCTGGGAAGACACTGTAAAGAACAGCACCCCTAGGGATGATGGAAACTTTTTTATTTGGCCTGGATTCTGATTTCAGGATGGAGTCCTCCCATCCATTGTTCTCTGCCCCCTGGTTCACTGGTCTAGAAGGCTCACTATTCCTTGCCACATTCAAAAGTAATTGTAGGAGTAACCTACTCCCTGCCCATAGAAGGTCATGGTCCAAACTGTGCCAGTCCAGAATCCTGGTTTCTTTGTAACTCTCTCAAAAATGTAGTAGAATTTATAATTACTTGTTTCCAGGCGTTTCCAAGTGGAATTAACTACTATCATCACTCTTTTCATAATATACAGTTCTTTTAGAAAGTTGGTCCTCACATTTGTTATATTTCTTTGCCTTCTTGACACCAAAACTCCTGTCTTCAATTAATGATGGACCCAAGGAGTCTCCCTAAATTGAGAGAGAGAAATAATTTATAATATAAACTTTGCCCTGGGATATTTAATTAATTGGCATGCTATGTAGGGCATCATACTCTTAATCTGATCTTCATCCTGTGTCACATTAATCTGTTGAAAGATTTTTATCAATTGTTTTGAATGCCATGCTCTTAACCTACTCTTTCCTGAAGGCTAATATATTATCATTGACTTTTATTTTTTCAACATTGTGAGGTCATGCACTTTGGGAATTTTTAAATTCCCTCCCATTTTTACTTACAACTAGTCAATTCCTTTATTTCTTTCTTAAATGTATATCGTTCTTTCTGTAATCCCAAACTAAATGCAGAAAATAACGAAAACACAATACTATCTTTTCAGTTTACCAAACATTTGCCATGGCATGACATGAATTATTTTGGCTCTAGCCATTTTTCTTGGTGTTTTTTTTTTTTTTTACCTCTACCACTTTTAGTTTTGTGTGTGCATGTGTGTGCATATTTGCACATGTGTGACTACATCACAGCATTAGTATGAATATTATTAATCAGGACAGGCTGGATAAATTACATTGCAAATTAACCTCTAAATGCCAGTGCCTTAATGCACCAAGTGTTGATTTCTTTCACATGCCGCAGACCGAGAATGCAGTTTGGCACAGAGAATGCTCCGTGTAGTCCCTCAGGGATCTATGATAAGCAGACCTGCACTATCTGCATTTCAATTTGTCGCTGGTACAGGGGAAGAGAAGTCTGACAACTCACACTGCTCTTCTATGCTTTAGCCTAAAAGTAACACATGTTACTTTAGCTCAGAAAAAATCACACAGATCTGCCTAATTCCATGAGTGCTAGAAAAGGTAGAAATCATGAAATATTTGGTAAGCATTCTATTTCTGCTACATGTGTCTTCTAGTTATCCAGAGTCAGGCCTATTACTTGAAACCCCTGTTTTAGAATTATTTCAGTGTTCACAAGAAGAAGAGTATCCACAGAGAAAATCCTGTGTGTAGAATGTACTTGATTTCTCTCACATTGAAAAATGCCTCAATAAAAATGAATGGTCTTGCCTATACTGTAAGTATAGTTTAGGTCCATTTGACTAAAGCTTGAATACATCTTCAGACATTTTGAAGAATTTCTTCTTTTTAAAGCTGCTATATTTACTGACATTCCCACCCCCCTGGGAATCTTGTTCTCTTGTTTATTAGAGCTGCTAAAATGAAAGCTTGCCACCTGATTAATTTTAATAGTTTAGCCAGAAACCTGTGGATAATGTATATTGGCTGCCAAGCTTGAGATAAATTCTGTTGGCTCTGTTGCAAAGATTTTGGCAGAAATAAAGTCTGCCCTTTGTAAAAGAAGCACAGAGGAACTGGAGGGATGCAATTTCAAAAGCAAGTATGAAGCAAAGGACTGTTTTGTCTTTCTTTGTGACTTCCCACTGCTGTGGGGATCTGATAAACCCATTCAGCAATTCTTTTTTAGACCTCATATGTTTTATTTTAGCGTTATGGTTAAGGAAGAAATGGAAGCCTTTTGTGTATAGCTGGACCGAATTCAAAGTCAGAAAGACTTCAGAGGCAGCTTGGTGAGGCCAGCTGCAGGTTGTTGTGATTTTTAAAGAGACCTGGACAACTAAACAGCATCTTAAGGCATTGGGAGTTTACCACAGGAGATTCATATTGTAAGAGAGTTCACTGTTGGGTCATTTATTCACATTTTTTCTTCAATGCTGGTTCTTGTTCAAAACGTGCTACATAAATTTTCAGGACCCAATGTTAAATTAAAATGTTGGGACCCTCATTTAAAAATCAAGAAAAAAGTGCCATCGGAAGTCTTAAAATATAGCCTTTTTCCCCCCTTTGTGGTCTCTCTCATGTTTTGTCATGGTGTTCTATATTTCCTACTTAAATCTAAGTAAGAAAAATTAACGTTTTAAACTATTACATAGATCTTACACCTATCTTTATGTTACACAGAGCCACTTTTAAATGTAGATATCAGAACATGTAATTTATATGCTGAATCGCTGAAATTACACAACTCTTATTAAATGGCTTAACCCCAGAGAGTGCCTGGAGCTGCCAGGAGATAAAAACACCAGCCAGACTAAGGAAATTTGGAAGAAGGAATAGAAGATACTCCCAGGCATGGAGCAGGCCAGGAAAGCACCTCTGAGGCACAGAGATGTTTGTGGGGGTGGGCCAGACTCTCATAGGTGCCTAGAGCTCTGTCAAGTGACAGTCCATGTGCATACTTGCTTTGCCTAACAGCTGCCTAGATGACTTACCGTGCATTAGCAAGGGCAGATCTTGGGATGTCCAGCCAGCTATCTTCATTTCTCACAGGCCCACTTCTCTAGCCTGCTATGAATAGGCGATGAAGAAGGTATTGTAGCCTGAGCCCTGGATGCCCTTGGTCTCCACCTATTCACTGTTGAGCTGTGAGCCCAGGGCAGGCACAGCTACCACTAGACCCTACTCTTGCCCCTGGATGCCATGGGCGCTTATGCCTCATCTTAACTCCCCATCTATTCTAAGGTTTTCACCTGGGACAGAAGGGGCAAGAAGTCCAGGTCAAGAAAGTGAGGCCAGGCAGGGCAGGGCCCCAGATAAGAGGCACAGGCAGCTGAGAATTCATTCTAGAGAAAGAGTTGGAGGCAATGGTATGTGAACTGAGGCGAGCCTCAGGTTCATGTTCCATTGTCCCATCAGACTTTGCTTACAACACAAAGTTAAAACTACTAAGATTTGTTAAGACAGTAATTGCAGAGTATTAAACTGCATTCACAGGAGCTTCTGAGGCAGACCCCTATACAACCGCACTAGTCACATACCTGTGAAACTCACCCTGTTTTTCCTTTTTAGGAAATAATCTTCTTGCCATCACATAGTAGTGATGGAGTGGTGACCAGCTACTGGGTTCGTGTTACTATGTGTACCAGAATTTGAAGATGGAGCTATTTGTTGAATAAATTATCTTTTAAAAAAACTTACAGAAAGTAACATGTTTTAAACAGTCAGATAAAGGAAATAATATATTTCCCTGTTCTTTTAAAATAATACTTTTAAAATTCTTAAATAGTGTATTTATCAGAATACGTTAGTTCATGCTGCAATAAAAATTTATCCTGAAATCTCAGTCAACAGGCTCATTTCCCACACATATTTAACATGTATGAGTATGGGGACTCTAATCCACATTGTATTCAGTAATCCCAGCTAGTAGAGACTATGCCTTTTGTGGCTATGCCTTCTGGAATGGGGCCTCTGGAGGTTACTGTGGCCGGAACAGAGGAATGGAGAATTGTATACTAGTGTAGAAGGATTCAGCCGATGCCACCTGTGCTCATGGCAAATTAGCCAGAGCTAGTCAGTATCAATAAAGTAGCTCCTTCTAATTAAACAAGGCCTTGGAAACGTGGGGAATTCCATAAATATCTGGTGAACAGAAATTGTCTCTGCTACGCATGGTTTGCAGAAAATTAAATGTTATATAACTTCAGGGATGATGCTCTGATTGTGTTCAGTGTTGGGAGTTAGTTCCAGTTTTCCTACTTTCTTTCTCTTTCTCTCAATCTCCCTCCGACTCCTTCCTTCACAATGTGGAAGTTCTCCTTGATAGGGTTTGTAGGGGGATGGGAGAGGAGGTTGTAGTTAAAACAACTCATCATATAAACATTGTAAAAAGAGCACAGATGCAACAACCCAAAAAGCTACACTCTGTTCTAACAGTGTCCTGTTACTAATTGCTTTACTGTCCATATCTGCTATCCTGAGACCGGCATCCCAAATCTATGTGATTGATAATCTCCTAATACTGATTGACAGTGTTTGCTTTCCCAAGGCTGCGTTTCAAACAAGTGGAACTGGTTTAGTACAGACATCTGCACTCCAAGGCCATGAGAACCACCTTCACAATACCCACATCTGCATTTGAAGGCCAGACAACCTACAACACAAACTCCCCAAACCACTTCTTGGCTCCCAATCCAAAACTCCCAAAAATTCAAAGCCCAATAAGCCAAGTTGGGGTTTTGTAAGTGGCCTGCAAGAGAACAAAGTCCTCTGGTTTCTCTCTATAGAACCAGCCACCACCCCCTTTTTTCTTTTCTTTAATAAACTTTTAACCACCAACGACTCATCTCTTCCTTCTTGACATACGTTACACTCCTAACTATTCTGAAAGGCAACTTTTTAAATGTGAAACAGGGATATCAAAATATAGCTCACAGGATTGTTTTAAAATAATAGAGTGCCTGTGAAAGCACTTTGCAAATCATAAAATGATGCTCAAATAATAAAATAGTATTGTGTGTCAGACTGACAGAAAACCAGAGACATATTTGTCTATTTTTTAAGCTTCAAAACTCTACAAAGGATATTTAACATACTATTACTTCAATCTCTGAAGCAAATTCTGTAATATCCTATGTTAACATGGATCTGCGACTGAGTCTGAAAACAGTTACTATTTGCACTGTCATCCTTGTCTTTTCCATTAGACGGCCATGAAGCCCAGGGAAGGTACTTCAGTATACCAGACCTCCATTCTTTCATCTATAAAATAAAGGTGTTCAGTCAGCCCAGGGCCCACCAAGTCTAATATTTTGAGTCTAGTCACTTGCCTCCAAGGTGTAACATAAAGATGTAAGAGATGCAAGTTTCTGTTGAAATGTGGCTTATCTGAAAGTGGAAACAAATATGACATTTTTCAGAAATTGATATTATTGATTTGTTTATTCTAGCAGACTTATTCAGGACTTCACTTTTAGATCTTTGATAAGACAGGATTTTCGAAAGGAAAATCATTTTGTTATATCCAACAAACAAAAAAATAACAAATGAAGTGGGAGTGGGTTAAGAACACTGAAATCTTAAGCAAAATCTAATAGGGAGTTAATATTTCCAGAATCTCCATAAATAACATACTTTCATAAAATGTTTCATGTAACCAGAAAATGATGTGTAAATTTATCTAGAAAGGCCATGTTGAAGTTATGCTCTTCTACTTGTTTAATTATAAGAAGGGTATTACCCCAGGAAAATGCTAATGTACTTTGGTCACATTCAGTTTCACATTGAAAAAAAATAGAGAAATATATATGTGGCTTTAATAACAAGGCAAGCTATATTAGTTTTTTTGTTACTGCTATATCAGTCTAATGTATTTATTATCCACACAGTTTTTAAACAATGTAGATTCTTTAGATGAATGTCAAATGATCTGGTCAAAGACAGAGTTGTGGAAAGTAGCAGAAGAGTATCACACAAGAGCAAGAGCATCTTAATTCTTGTAGGAAATAAGACAAAGAATAATAAGTATATACTATATTTTATTTGTAAAGAAAGATCAGCACACCAAGGAAAATCTTAATTCTTGTAGGAAATAAGACAAGGAATAATATGTATATACTATATTTTATTTGTAAAGAAAGATCAGCACACCAAGGAAAATCTGAAATGTTCTTTCCCCTTAAAAGCAAGCCTCAAATTAGAAAAATTATCACATGTACTTAAAGTCAATTGATGAAATTTTATTCTGAGCATTATTACAATCTTTTTCAAAACTTGGAAGAAATATGAACTTGAAACTCTACAATATAAAGAAGGGCAAAAGATAGAATACTTTTAAAAGACATATTCTACTGGTGACACCCAACCTAGTTACACAATGGTCTCAGTCTAAACAGTACAACAGAGCATGAGATATTATAAATTATTGTGACAGCAGTAAAATGATAAAATTAATTTAACTAATCACTGTTAAGGTAAAAGCAAGAAATATAATATTCTTCAATTTACAGAATATTTAGGTCTCTATAGATATTAGCAATAGGAGAAATAAAGACAACTAATGTATTAATATTGTCAGCCATTAAGATTACTTTATAAACACTCCTCATTTTATTCTAACAATAATCTTTAAGGTATTATGTCCTTAGTTTATTTGTAAAGACAAAGAATTAAATAATTACTCAAAATCACTAAACTAGTTAATTTTCATGCAAAACTCAAACAAGTCTTTCAACATTTTGTCTTGGTTTCACTGTTATGTCTCTATGATTTCTCTCTACTAAAAATTAATTATTTTAACACTTCCTTTATGATCTTTGCTTGAACATAATTTAATGCAGATGTGTCATTTTCTATCCTGCTTTTATCACATAAGACTATATAAATAATTTAACTTATTTATAGTGGGACTTCATAATTCAAGTTTGGATAATATTCCCTTGAGTGACTGCATCATAACATACTTAACCATTTTTCTATTGATGAATAATTAATAGTTCCCTATTTTCTACAATTATAGGTAACTGTGTTATGAGCAACTTTGAGCATATCATTTTAATTTTCTCTTGAATTAGTTTTCTGTGATTAGTTCCTAGAAGTGAAAATAATGGTCCAGATGATTATATGATAATCAAATGTCATAAATATCTACCAGATCATAGAAAAGTAAACAATAATTAAGTAATCATTGTGATATTTATTGTTTATTGATGTTGCTCTGTCTTGACATCTCCCAGTCAACTAATCTGAACAGCTCAAGCTCACCTGTGGATATTGGTGGCACTGAGAGAGAAGTTAATTAGATAGTATTCGTTATTGATTACTATACAATGAATCATCCCCAAACTTAGTAACTTTAAACAGCAGAATGCATCATCTCACAGTTTCTGTTGATCACAAGTTCGGTAATAATGATGTCTTCAATCTCAGGTCTCTCACAAGGCTGAATAAAGGTGTTATCTAGAACAGGGGTCCCCAACACCCAATACTGGTACCAATCCATGGCCTGTTAGAAACTGAGTTGCACAGCAGGAAGTGAGCGGTAGGCCAGCGAAGCTTCAACTGTATTTACAGCTGCTCCCCTTCACTCTCACTACAACCCAAGCTCTGTCTTCTTTCAGATCAGCTGTGGCATTAGTTTCTCATAGGAACACAAACCATATTGTGAACTGTGCTTGCAAGGGATCTAGGTTGTATGCTCCTTATGAGAATCTAATGCCTGGTGATCTAAGGTGGAGCTGAGGCAGTGATACTAATGCTAGAGAGCGACTGCAAATACAGATTAACATTAGCAGTGAGGTTGCACTGCAGAGAACATAATAAATCAATTGCTTGCAGACTCATATCAAAACCCTACCCTTGAGTGGCAAGTGAGTTAATGTACTTCAGTTTTACAGCTGCATCTGGTGGCAGGCTTTGAGTCAGAATCCAAACACTTATTTTAGTCCAAGCATGAACCTGAAAACATACCCCCACACACACCCCGACTCTCAGTCTATGGAAAAATTGTCTTCCATGAAGCCAGTCCTTGATGCCAAAAAGGTTGGAACTGCTGGTCTAGCACTGCAATCATCTCAAGACTTGACTCGGGATGGATTTGTTTCCAAGCTCATTCATGTACTTGTTGGCAGGAGTCAGTTCTATATTGGTTATTGGTCTAAGGGATCTCAGTTTTATGACAATTCATCACAGCAGCTCGCTTCATCACAGTGAGTAAGTAAGAAGAGACAGAGAGATCAAAAGTCACAGTCTTTTATAACCTAATTTCAATATGACATCCCCTCACTTGTGCTATTTTTTAGAGTAAATCTCCTCTAATTCTATTCTTTAGAAACAAGTCCATACTCAAGAAGAGGGGAATATACAAAAGAGTGAATACCATGAGGATGGGATCATGGGAAGCCATTTTAGAAGCTACTTAGCCACGGAGACTCTAATCTACCTTTTCCTTCTTTATAAAAAAGAAAAGAGCTTGTAGATAAGCTTTTTCACCCTGCTCTATCACCATCTTTGTGCAATCCTTATTGATTCAAGCCCAACTACTATAATTCTCTCTTAACTAATGTCTATTGATGTTTTCTCTCTTCCCCCAACACTTTTTCCATATTTACCATGATCACAAGAATCATCCCAGGACTGTATAGTTATTTTGTTCAAAATGATAATAGGTAAAGCTATATTTTAAGTATATTTCGAAGCAGTTCTTAAATACTAGAAAATTTTCTCCATGCATTCTCTTGGTAATTATCTTTTTTTCTTAGTTAATATGTAATTCAGTTAAGACTTTTATAAAAATCACCTTAATTTCATTTTGAGTGGAATAAGAATTAATAAGCTTTCACAAATCTGCAAAAAAAAAAAGGTTTGTGCTTTTACTAAAATTTCTGGGCATAACCCTCTATTTTCATTATTTTGTTAAAACTTGAAAAAGAGGAAAGAACACCAGTTATTTGGCAGAAACTCTTTTCATTTTGTCTACATGTTAGAATATGCTGAACTCCTTCTACTTTACTGAATGCTGGAACAGAAAATATTAAACTTGGAAACCAACCAGAAGTTTACATCTTTCTTTAAGCAAGATCTCTTCACCTCTGCTCCTATTCTTGGTATTCATTATCAGTTCTATAAGCATATCTTTATTATACTTGTCCAAGTATGTCTACTTCTCTTTCACTCATCTGGGAATTAATTTCAGGCAGGGATGTTCAGTCACTAGAAGAGCTCCCATCTAAAGGAGTTCCAAGATATTTGTCAAGTGACTAGTCAATGAATGAGCAAATGAGCAAACTTGACATTCATGCTAAATAGCTTTTACTTTGGTGATGTGACTGTGATGCTTACAAAAAAAAGTCATGTGGATCATATGAGATTCCATTGGTTTAAACTCAAAAGAGATAAGGGCTGAAAACACCTTTTGCTAAGGAAACAAGGATTAGAATTGAAAATCAGAAACTACCTCACCAGAAGTCAACTCACAAGTCAAACACATAAGCTTTCGTGGAAAGAGAGTGAATCCTGCAGAAATAGATGAAAGGACTGTAATGCATTTTTCAAGAACTGGTTCTGAGCAGGGTTTTCCTTTAATTATCCAGAGGATTCAATGTTACAAATATTATTTTTTCAGGCACCTCCTGAGATCTAAACCTATGGCCTCAGAGCAAAAATAAAATGTGTTCATCTGCTTTAAAGACACTGAACCTTGTTACCTACAGGGTTAGGAAGAGACTTGAGCATCCCAACTCAGGTTTTTATTATGCAGAAAATAACTTCACAACTTTATTTTTCTTTAAATTTTTTGTGTGATTGAATTAAGCTTTTTTAAATTTTTTAAAACTTGAATAAGTGAGGTGAAATTCAGCGTTAGTTATACAAACGTTCATTATGTGCAGGTATTTTGTTGATGAGGTGTGCTCCCTGCCCCCCCCCACCCACGGCAGTTTCCCACTGCTGCCAATTTCTTACTTATAGTATTATACTAGTTGTTCGAGGTCTGCTTATAAATAACATGTGATACTCGGTTCTTTGTTTCTATGATAGATCATTCAGTATTATAGACTCTAAGTCCATCCAAGTTGCTGCAAAGTTCATAATTCTGTCCTGCTTTATGACTGCATAATATTCCATCATGTATACATACCACATTTTTTTATCCGGTCCTCTTTTGAGGGGAAATACAGTTGGTTCCATGTTTTTGCTATTGTGAATAATGCTGCAATAAACATGCATGTGTAGGTATCTTTTTCATAAAGTGATTTGAGTTCCTTCAGGTATATTCCCAGTAGGAATTGCAGGGTTGTATGGGAGGTCAATTTTTAGATCTTTTAGGAATCACCACACTGTTTTCCACAGAGGTTGTAATAGTTTACACTCCCACCAGCAGTGGAGAAGTGTTCCCTTTTCCCCACATCCTCTCCAGTGTCTGTTGCTTTTTGAGTTATTGATGATGGCCATCCTGACTAGAGTTAGATGGCATCTCAGCGTGGTTTTAATATGTATTTCTTTGTTGACTAGTGAGGCTGAGCATTTTTTCCTGTATCTGTTGGCTGTTCATATGTCTTCTTTTGAGAAGTGTCGATTCATATATTTTGCCCACTTTGTAATGGGGCTGATTGTTTGTTGTTGTGTTTTTTTTCCCCCCAGCACCTTTGAGTTCCTTATAGATTTTAGATGTTAGGCTTTTTCAGTTATACAGTTGGTAAATATTTTCTCCTAGTCTGTAGGCTGTCTCCCCAGTCTCAACGGTGCCTTTGGCTTTGCAGAAGTTTTTCAGTTTTATGAGGTCCCATTTGTCTCTCATCTCTCATGGAATGGGCACTTGGGGTTTTGACCAGGAATTGATTGCCAGTTCCCATTTCCATAAGGGTGTCTCCTGCATTTTATAAGGTTCGTATAGTTTGAAATTTTGCGTTTAGGTCTTTGATCCTTTTAGAGTTGATTTTTGTGTATGGTGATAGGTATGGGTCTTATTTTAATCTTCTACATGTGCTCAAAGAAATCAACGATGACACAAACAAATGGAAAAATATTCCATGCTCATGGATTGGAAGAATCAGCATTGTTAAGATATCCATCCTACACAAGGCAATCTACAGATTTAACACAATATCCATTAAATTACCAGAAGATTTCTTCTCAGACCTGGAAAGGACAATGCAGGAATTCATATGGAAACATAAACAACCATGAATAGCCAAAACAATCCTCAACAACAACAACAAAAAAAGTGGAGGTATCATACTCCCAGACTTTAAACTTTATTATAAAGCTACAATAACCCAAACAGCCTACTATTGGTACAAGAACAGTCATATAGATCAATGGAACAGGATAGAGATTTCAGAAGCAAAACCTCAATATCTCAACCATCTCATCTTCGACAAACCCTCCATCACCAACCACTGGGGTGAGGAGAAAATATTCAGTAAGCTGGGAAAACTTCACAATTTTAAAGGAGCTCAGAACTTAAGGAAAACTGATTTTAAAAATTCCTGATGCTTATTACTGTCCTCTCACTCTTTTGACATGAATTTTCTAAAAGTACTGCTATATTCATATTTCCATTTCCAATTATACTCTGCTCTTTGAGTGAATATGTTCATGGAATTCATATCTTGGATAAAAATTTATGAATCCAAATATATTCAAATTCTAAATATCATTTAAAAAGAACATTAGGGAGATATCCCAGAGTTCGGTTTAGCACCAGCCCTTCCACCAGCAGCTGTTGAAATGCAGCAGTCATTGCCCTGTGCTACCCTACGGCAGCAGGCCTCAACAAGGGCCACAAAGTGACCAAGAACGTGAGCAAGCCCAAGCACAGCCACTGCTGGGGATGCCTGCCCAAGCACACCAAGTTTGTGCGGAACATGATTCGAGAGGTGTGCAGCTTTGCTCGCTACGAACAACACGCCATGGACCTGCTCAAGGTCTCCAAGGACAAGCGGGAGCTCAAGTTCATCATAAAACAGGAGGGGACACACATCCACGCCAAGAGGAAGCGTGCGGAGCTGAGCAACGTCCTGGCCGCCGTGAGGAAGGCCGCAGCCAATAAAGCCTTTGCAGAAAAAAAAAAAAAAGAACATTAGGATTTTCACGGGATCCCAGTCATTCAGAAAAAGGAAAGCAGGGGGGTAATAAAATTTGTCTCTCTCATGTCATCTTGCAACTCGTAACATCACAATGTGTAGCGCATACCTTGAACAAATTGAAAGCAAAACAGTTCAAGAAATGGTGTCACTGTGGCAGAACAAAATAAAAAAATGCTATAAAGGGAGGGATTTTTGAGCATTAATTAATTTTATTATGTTGGAAAGTCAACATTAGCATATCTGCAACAATTGTGTATTTTTCCATTCAAATAAGACTTTGGTCATTCTTTTGGGGTATTATATAATTTTAAGTCCCTTAACATCTCTGAAAAGACCACATTGGTGCTGCTTTGTGCATTTTCTCAATTCAGATAGACTGAAAAGTTCTTTTTTCTTCTCATTGCAACTCTGTCTAATAAACATACATTTTATAGACCAGTAGATATGTAAATGTTGATTGTTATATTAAACCTTAGCTAATTAAGAATCTGAAGATAAATTTAACCAGATTTTTCTTTAGCATCATGTTCTAAATTATCAAAAAGGTGGAATTTCTTTGTGGTTATTTGTACATAAAAAGTTTTCAAAGATTATTATCTATTAATCTTCCTTAAAATTATTCACTCTATGCTATACCAATGGTATTGCAACTAACATTATTTGCATAATTTTCATACTATATAGAGTATGTTGAAAGGTTATGTGTAACATTAACACATACATCTTATTTAATCACATTGAGACTATCCATATAAAGATAGACAGAAAATATATTTAAATATCTTCTAAATTGTTCAATATCTTCTAAATTTGTCTTCATTTAGAGAGAGAAAGAGTGTGTGCGTGTGTATGTGTGTGTGTATAGTGAAGTCTACGGTGGTAGATAAAAATTTTTGAGCATTAATCAATTTTATTATGTTGCAAAGTCAACATTAGCCATATCTGCAACAGTAGTATATTTTTCCAATCAGATAATACTTTGGTCATTATTTTGGGGCATTATATTATTTTTAACTCCCTTAGCATCTCTGGAATGACCCATGTTAGATAACAATAATTACTAAGCGTAAACAGTTCAAGAACTCCAATTCAAAGTCAGGGTTATCAGAGTGTATTTTTTAAAAGGAAACTTGGCGAGACCTCATCTCTACAATAAATCAAAAATTAGCTGGGCGTGGTAGCGC
>NW_007087218.1:132354-158342 GCF_000164805.1 Carlito syrichta | reverse complement strand
GCACCTGTAGTTCCAGCTACTTGGAAGGCTGAGATGGAAGGATCGCCGGAGCCCAGCAGTTCGAGGCTACAGTGGCCGGGAGCAGCTACTGCACTCTAGTCTGGGTGACAGAGTGAGACTCCAACTCAAAAAAATAAATAAATAAATAAATATAAATAAAAATAAATATTTCAATGAATGAAAACATTTTAAAATACATATATTGTTATTATTACTATACATGTATATTGTATATACATTATTAAGTATCTGTGTATTATGTATATTTAGACACACTAATTTTGTACCCACATCCATATGTGCATGTGTGTATGTAAAGTAAAAGAACAGAAAAAGATCTACCAAATAAACACTAATTAAAAGAAAGCTTGAGGGCATACATTAATAGTAGAAAAACTAGATTTCAGAACAAGAAATGTAACTAAGGACAAAGCGTAACATTTGGTATTAATAAAGGGATTAATTCATCAATATAAAGACTCTAAATGTGTATGCTCTTAATAGCAGAGGTGCAAAGTACACGAAATACATTTTTTAAAGCTGAAAGGAGATATTTTAAAAGTTGGCAATTTTAGTTGGGTATTTTAGCACTCTTCTCTCAACAATTAATGATGCTTTCTAAAAAAAAAAATAATAACATCTTTAGAGTTAGTTCAGACAAAAATCAATAAAGATATAGAATAACAACAACATTGTCAACCAATTTGAACTATTTGGCTTTTTTTTTCCCTTTTTTTTTTTTTTTGAGTTGGAGTCTCATTCCATCACCCAGGTTGGAGTGCAGTGGCATACTCACGGCCACCCCATCGTCAACCTGCTGGACTCCCCCATCCTTCCGCCTCAGCCTTTCAAGTGGCTGGAACTATGGGCATACGCTACCACACCCAGCTAATTTTTTGTTTATTGTGGATACTGCCTGGGCCAGTCTCAAATGCGAGGGCTCAGGCAATTCACTCACCTCAGCTTCCCAAAGTGCTGGGATTACGGGCTGAGCCACCGAGCCCGGTCACTCTTTCTTACTTTGAGACAGTGTCTTGTTGTGTTGTCCAGGCTGAAGTACAGTGTTATAATCATAGCCTACTGTAGCATTGACTTCCTGGACTCAAGTGATCCTCTCACCTCAGCCACCTGAGTAGCTGGGACAACAGACACACACCACCATGTCCAGCTAATTTGTTTAATTTTTGAGAGAGTCTCACTATGTTGCCCTGGCTAGTCTTGAACTCTTTGCCTCAAACTATCCTCCCACTTTGGCCTCCCAACATGCTAGGATTACAGGGTACAGTTACTGCACCCTGCCTCTCTCTCCATTTGATATTTTAGACCACCTCATCTAAGGATAACAGAATATACCTTCTTTTAATGCACACACAGAACATTCACAAAGATCAACCATATTTTGTGTCATGGTGGTTCATGCCTGTAATCTCAGCTATTGTGGAGGCTGAGGCAGGAAGATTCTTTGAGCCCAGTAGTTCAAGACTGCAGTGAGCCATGATCACACCACTAAACCCCAGCCTGGAAAACAGAGTGAGACTGTCTTTAAAACAAAAAAACTCCAGATCCTATAGACATTAAAAAATGATAATGATAAGAAAATATCAAATAAAAATCTAAATACTAATACATTTAAAAACTTAGATTAAAAGGACACATTCCTTTAAAGATACAAACTACAGAAGAAATAGATTAGTTGAATACAGTTATAGCTATTAAATAAATTGAATTTGGAGTTGAAAAATCTTCCCACAAGGAAAATTCCAGTCTGAGGTGACTTCATTAGTGAATTCAACTATACATTCAAGTAATAAATAATGTTGATTCTTCACAATCTTTTCCAGAAACATAGAAGCAGAATAAACAGTTCCCAACTCATTTTATGATGCCAGGATTATCCAGGTGTCAAAATCAGCAAAGATATTACAATTCATGCACTGCTATGAACCTTATCCTGCATCCCACTTTACTGTGAGGCCATACTGTCCTGAGTATAACTCTACCTACATTTATCAAAAGTAATTTTATGTTTATTTGCATGTCTCAATTACTAAAATAAAATCAACTTTCAAATAAGTACTCTTTCTCACTCATATTCATACCCTCAGCATCTAGCACACAATGCACGTCTGAATTAACCCATACGTAGATCAAGGGTCAACTAGTTCTCAGAGGTAGGAAATTCCACTTTCACTGAATCTTAATACTATGTTATTTTCAGCTTTGATCTAACAGCTTTTTCAGAAACTCACTGGGTTGCTTTCTAGTTTCCTAATTAGTTGAGTGTTTAGATGAATTGATTTTTAGATACTTTTTTCAATCAGAGCTCATCATTTGTCTAATAGATGCTTTGTTTTCCATTGTTTTCTAAATACAGCAAAATATGTCTGTCTACCCTAAGAGGGAGATTTTTACTTACATCCATGGGCAGCAACTTTATTTTGTTGCACAGTTTTCTTTACCTTCCTCAAGATCCTTTTGGAGCCAACAAAGGTCAAATTCATTTTCTCCTTGCTCTCACTATGTCCCTCTAGGTATAGATTCAAGTCTATTAAAATAGATCTTCTGTTTTGTCACTCTTTTGCTGTGATTCAAAATGTGCCAGCTATTAATTCCAAAAGCACTGGGAAAACACAGGAGACTCCTGGCCTCTCCTTTTTGTCCCTGCAGGATTCTTATAAGTGAACTTGCTTTGCACAGTCCAAGCCAACTGTCTTCCTTGGAGCTGAATTCTTCATTACGGAAAGATTTAAGTTCCCCAAAATTACACTGGGGTGGAAAACTAATTTAAATGGGAAATCCCCTTAGCTATTTTAATGTAAGGGAGTGCCAAATGTGTGCCAAAAAGAAGTGAGCTGCTCACTAACAGACAGCAAATACAATATGTAAATAGACAGAGATGAAAGGATTAGTTACTAAGACTTGAAATATCAGATTTAAGTAGTTTTTATTGATTCCCTCTCAAAGACAAAACATTTATTCCCTTTTATTGCCTAGAAAATGAAGTCGTTTTTGTATCTGTCCTTCTCTTTCACATGTGACATTTAAAAAATGCTTCAACATTAATTCAGCAGTCTTTCAGCCCCTACACTATGCTAGACACTGTGCTCCACACAGGTACATATACATAAAAATACATGTTTTCTGCCAAGACCTTGATGCAAGTCTTGGTTTTGAGCTATATCAAGAGGGTCATTAATTCAACATAAATAAGAAAAATATCATAGTGGGGCTTTGTATATAAATCAGCACATTTGATTTTCATAACAATATCGTCAGGAAAATACTGCTATTATCCCCATTTTACAGATGAGGACACTAAATGTAAGAGGAAGCTAAGTTTCCCATGGTTCCACAACTGGCAAACTGGGAATAAAAATCTGAGTCTGATGTTTCCAAAGCCTATCTAAATGGGATTTAGAGACAGGCTGAACAAGGTTAAACCTAGTCTTTATCACTTTCTGCTGAGTAAACTTTGAAGCAACTTAAGGATTTAACAATACTTTTCTATAAAAAATCATATAATACATATTTTAGGCTTTGTGGGCCATTTGACCTTTGCTACAAGAGCTCAATTCTGCCATTGTAGAGTGAAAGCAGCCAGGCATACAAATACTTCAGATACAAAACACTATTTCCCGAAACAGGCTGACCTTTGATTTACATAATGAGATTCAGGTACTTTTATCTGTAAAATGAAGACAATTCTACACTTTTTAGCTTTTGTAATTATTTTAAATAAACATGTAAAGGTTGTAGTATGACAAATATTGTGTTCAATATATATTAATTGTGATTATATATCATTATTTTATTGTTCTCGTATTTCTCTCCCTTTTAAACTACAAAATGAAGATAATCCCTATATTTCTGTCCTTTAATAAAAAGTTTGCAAAAAAGACAACATAAATATCCTTTTAAATTATAAAGCTGAATGAGCATGTATGTGTGTGTGTGTGTGTGTGCACACGCGCATGTCTGTCTGTGTGTGTGCATGTATGTAAAATATGCTGCTATGAAGGAATACATTAATTCATTCACCAAAAAATTTCCCATATACAGAATCTGCTGAAAATACAAGAAATCAGATAAATGCAGACTTTAATCTTGCCATGTTAAACCCTAGTAGGGAAGACAACTTGTATATAAATATCTGTCCAAAATTATAGCATATATTTTCTATTAATACCACTGTAATAGTTATAAATTGTATTATAAGTATTTATTTTCTTGTCTGATTCTTCCATTATTACCTTGTGATTTTCTCAAGGTTTGGGATGGCCTATTTCAGTGTTTACTATGAATCCTTACTCATAGCATTTAATGTTGATGTGGAAATGAAAAAAAAATATTGTCAGACAAAGTAGTAAGTCATGTGAGATCATAATCTAAAGTGATAGCTTCCAATTGGAATAGACCAAGAAAATTTAAATTATCCACCAAATTTTATTAACATATGATCCATGTAAGAGGTGTTTATAACAGAGGTTAAGAGCAAGAAAATTTGAATGAATGTGGCCTGCAGAGGAACTTTCTAATTAGAATCTTGAATACAACTATCTAAACTCGCTATATCTTATTTTCCTCTACCATAAGTAGAGAAAATTATACTCATTACACAAAATTGCTGTGAGCATAGATAAGATAATTATATCTAAAGAATTCATATAATGCCCAGTTTACTGTATAATAATGGCTAGAATGATAATGCTGACAATTTTGATAATGATGATAACTGATAACAGTAAGAATAGAATTGATGGTAAGTAACAATAAGAGTGGATTAAACAACTATAGGTTTTTATGTCTACATAACAAAAATTCCACAATTAGGCTATTGCTGACACTCATTTAACTGCTCTGCAATGTTGCCAGAGATGAATTGAATGTTTGTATTTCCCCACAATTTATACGTTGAAACTCTAATCCCTAATACCATTAATGGTAATTAAAGATGGTGCCTTTGAAAATTAATTAGGTTTAGATGAAATCCTGAGGGTGCAGCCCCCAGAATGAAGGTAATATCCTTATAAAAAAGAGGAAGAAACATGAGATAGCTGTGTGTGTGCACATACCAAGGAAAGGCCATGTGAGGACATAACCAGAAAAAGGGCCATCAGCAAGAACCCAACTATTTGGCACCCTGATTTTGGATTTTTGGTCTCAGAACCATGAGAAATAAATGTTTGTTGTTTAAGCCACCAAATCTATGGTGATTTGTGATAGCAGCCCTAACTGACTAAGACAGGGACCTAGCCTGTGTCATTTTCCTCTGCTCTGTTTTAGCTTACCACTACTCAATGTGTGGTCCATGGACCAGTATCACCAGGAGGTTTTTAGAAATGTAAAAGTATGGGTAACACGCTAACCTACTAAATTGAAACCCAGATTCCCAGTAGTTTTCCTTATGCACATTAGGGTTTAATTATGACAGTTTTAGCTCATGTTTTCATCTTTATACTGGTCTGTGACTTTAAGTATCCTCCACTAAGGATAGACAAAGAACTTTTAATGTCACTTAGCAGAGCAAAACTGAATTGAAAGCAAAACTTTAAAAACAGACTAAAGACTAAGATTAACAAAAAAGAAAATAAAAGAATATAGTGTAATTACACAATCTGAATTAAATGATGTAGCTTAATGTCTCATTCACTACTACCTTAGGAAGAAGTACTCTTCAGATTTTCCTACCCTGGATTCCCCTGAAGAAACTCAAGACCTTTTGAAGTCCAGAAGATTATTCTCCCACGTGCTTAAAGCTCACCTTCACAATTCAAGTTTTTTTCTCCTAGGGGTCACTTCATTCCTGTATGATGGATAACGAGAAAGTCAAAAGTAACATCAGTAATTTGACTCTAAGTATGAATGCTAGTGGCAGAAGTTATACTTCACCTCCATTAGTGGTCATGCTTTCATTTTTATATGGATATTAACAGTGTCACTTTTGTTGTTAATTAAATTCTCATGTATGTGTGCATGAGTGATAAGTGATAAATTCTTTTCCATTTTTTTTAAAAGCATTACATTTTAAATATATGAAAAAGTTCAGTATTTTACAAGGTCTGACAATTAAGTTCACGAACTTTCCACAGTGCGCTTATGTTGGCAGTACTGAACAAACAGCTAGGTAAGGTTTCATAATCTTGGTATATCAGTGTTTCACAGCTGTGTTCATATTGATGTGTGACAGTGTCTTGCTGAGTGTTCATTATTGATGTTGCATGTTTCTGTGTGGCATCACGAGAATGTCAAAGTTTGAATTAGAGAAATAAACAAATATTAAATTTCTTGTTAAACTTGGCAAGAGTGGAAGTGAAGTCAGGAACACATTAGTCCAAGTTTATGGGGATAATGCCATGAAAAAAACAGCAGTGCATAAATAGATTAAACATTTTTCTGATGGGAGAGAAAGCATCACTGATGAAGAGAGGTCAGAACAACCAAAAATGAGCAGAATTGATGAAAACATTGCAAAAATTCATTGAATTGTGTGTCAAAATCATTGCCAACTATGGGAAGCATAGTAAACCAAATAAACATCGATGGAGAAACAGGAATAACCTAATTGAAAATCTTGACATGAGAAAGGTGTGTGCAAAAATGGTTCCAAAGGAGCTCTTGCATCATAACAATGTACCAGCTTACACAACATTGTCTGTGAGGGAGTTCTTAGCTAGTAAACAAATAACTGTATTGGAACGTCCTCCCTACTCACCTGATCTGCTCCCCCAATGACTTTTTTCTTTACCAAAAGATAAAGGAAATATTGATAGGAAGACATTTTGATGACATTCAGGACATCAAGGGTAATACAATGACAGTTCTGATGACCATTCTAGAAGAAGAGTTCCAAAACTGCCATGATAGGTAGACTAGGCGCTGGCATTGGTGCATAGCATTCCAAGGGGCATACTTCAAAGGTGACCATGCTGATATTCAGCAATGAGGTATGTAGCACTTTTTCTAGAATAAGTTTGTGAACTTAATTGTCATGCCTCATAATGAATTTTAATATTTTGCCCCCCTTTTTAAAAGTATTATTAACAACTAAAACCATACCATAGCTCCCTTTGTACTTTTTATTTATTATATCTCACCCTTCCTTTCAAACTAACTTATTTCACAATCCTCATTCCCATTAGAGTTTTTCTAATTATCATTTTTTAGATTAGGTTTCTAGGGTAACATCCATGAATGAATGGTGTCAACACTGTTCAAACAGGGGAAGGTATTTCTTTCTGGTCCATGATTACACAGGCGTTCAAATGTATATTAGTCCATTCAAAATAAGTAGTGTGGTGGCTCATGCCTATAGTCTCAGCAATTTGGGAGGCAAAGACAGGAGGATCACTTGAGACCAGGAGGCCAGCCTAGGCAACAAAGAGAGACTCCATCTCTTTTTTAAAAAATTAATTAAAGGAGAAAATTTTGTTGCTAACATTTTGTTTATATATAAACTCTAAAGAAAGTAGGCTACTAAAAAAATTGAGTATTTTAGTGGTTTAACAATCTGTTTATTTCAGGCTTACTTGGTAGCCATGGAAATGTGTTCATATGTTAAATAGAAAGCAACTTGTCTTGGGAACTGTTCAGAGGCTTTCTTTGTCCTTTGCCTTTATTGGCAGTGATCTTTATATAAGCTGAGTCACAGGCAGTGGTTGAAAGGGACCCCTGCTCTGCCTCCTGCTTTAAGCACTTGGCCTACCTCAGGCCATTCACTTTATGGCAGTCTTTTTGGACTTTAATGCCACCAAAACTATAGTTTCACACTTAATCACAGCTTTATTTCCATGTATCTTTTGGACCATGGAAATATTTATTTTAATTTTAAATGTTATTTTTTATATAATATTATTTTTTAACTACCATTGGTTTCTGTTAGAGAGGAGTTGAAGGCTCAGCAAATTCTCATATGTCATCTTCACCAGACATATGTGAATAATTTTTTTAACTTGAATTCTATGGGTCTGTTTCTATTGCCTATAGTTTCTTCTGTTATTTGGTTCATGTTTCTGGTTTTGTTTTGTTTTGGCATACCTTGGCATATAGATGTCTCATTTCAATTTCTACCTCTCTTATCATGTACCATTCTCCCTGTATATGATGGTTTCTCTTCTCTTTTTACATGGGTATCATCAATATTGGATTAGGGTCTACACAAACCAAGATTAACCTCAGCTTATTTGATTACATCTGCAAATAACTTATTTCTAAATAAGGTCAATTCACACGTACCAGGTATAAGGATTATAATATATCTCTTTGGGGAACACAATTCTACTCACAAAGCTGCTCATGTGCCTTACTATTTTGACTGAATACATGGTATTCTATTTTAAAGACTATAAAAATAATTTGAGACCTAAAATGCTTTTACCTTCCTCCAGTGCAGGTTTAATTTGCTTCTGCAAAATGACAAAGAACGCAAGCAATCAAAGATTTGCTTAATCCAATTTCAGTATTAGAGACAATCAAAAACTGGCCTTCAGTTGCTGTAGGGGCTGTTATTCTTAATGATTCACCCTTACTCCAAAATTGAAGCATTTTTAATTCAGTTCCAAGATATGGGAGGTTCACTATGCCTCTAACCCAATCTTGGTGGGTCCAAGGTTCCAATTTGAGTATGCATATCCTGAGAACCCATCAAATTCAAAAGTACTGTTCAGCTTCTTATGTCCTTCTCATCTCTTCCAGAACCAACAGTTATGCCTAGGGAAAAGGTGGCCCTAAAATGCAGGACTCATCTCTTTCAATTTCTCTCTTGAATTCTAATTTGTCATCACATTTTGATGCTTTCTTATCTTCAAGCTATATTTTTAAAGTATATTTTGACTAGATTATTAGTGCTTTTTAGATGAAAAATTGTTTGATACAAATTTCTTGGTTCATCAGTATCCTGTATTTATTTCTAATATTTAAATATTTACTTTCAAGTATAGGTAAGCATTTATAATGTCTCTGAAATAATGTTCTTGTATGTTTTACATGCTGAAATTTTATCAGTTAGCTCAAGGAAAATATATTTATTGTTTTAGAAGTAAAATGTTAAGAATGGTATATGAGTTTAATTTTATGAATAAAATAACTATTCAAAACTTTCAAATTGTTCAAAAATAGAGATAAAATACAGATAATACAAAGAGATCATTTATTAGATAATATTAGATAAAAATTTGCCATTTCAAACCATTAAGTGTCCATGAGGTATAATTAGTATTATAAGAAAAATAATTGAAATTAAAGTATATCCTCATTTTAGTCAACACATAATTTTTATGTATTAGCCTTTATAAAACTACACATGTACATATATATTTTAAATTACTTAGTTGAACTAAAGACATGAGTCTTTTATGAAAAGCTGCATTTGAGAATTCTTAATATCTAGTGAGTATAAACTCAAAGTGGAATGCCAAGGTTGATATTTCAAAGAGTCAAAAGGAAAGATGGTTCCAGTAGCATATGCAACTATATCTTATATACATTATCTTTGATTCAGATATACTAAATAAAAGAGTATGAAATTTTAAAAGGCTATTAAAGCAGATGGTCTATCCTAAAAAGAAGTTTCTTCAACATCCAAGCTGAAAGCAAATATGACCCCACAATCCCCTTACTGGGAATATACCCAGAGGAATTCAAATCATTCTACAAAAAAAGATACTTGTGCATGCATGTTTATTGCAGCACTATTCACAATAGTAAAAACATGGAGCCAATCGTGCTGCCCATAAGAAGAGAACTGAATAAAAAAATATATGGTATATATACATGATGGAATATTACACTGCCATAAAGAAGGACAAAATTATGAACTTCACAGTAACTTGGATGGACTTAGTGTCTATAATACTGAGTTATCTATCACAGAAAAAAGAACTGAGTACCAAATGTTCTCACTCCTAAGCAGACCTTGGACAATGATCATAATACTATAAGAAAGAGATTGGCAGTAGTTGGAAACTGCCGTTGGGGCGGGGGCTGGATTGGCAGTAGTGAGAAACTGCCAGGGGAGGAGGGGCAGGATTGGCAGTAGTGGGAAACTGCCAAGGGAAGAGGGACACACCTCTTCAACAAGGGTACTTGCATAATGAACATTTGTATACCTAAGCCTGAATTGTACCCCACATCTTCAAAATAAAAATAAAAAAATCCCAAATGTGCAGCATAATGATTGTAGGAGCAATCCTGCAGTTGACAGCTGAGAAAGTGTTCCTGCCCCATAATACGAAATTTATAAGATTTGACCACTAAAATTTTAATATTAAAAATTCAATAATATTTATATGTGTGGTAATATTTAAAATTTATTCCTGTATTCTAAAATTTATTCAATGATGGAAATACCGAGGTTCACTGACTATTAATTTTAACATTAAACCATCTGGCATTTAGCTGAAATGCACATTCAGTTGCACATCAAAATATGTATTTGTATTTTTAAAACCAATTTCCCTTTTCTTTCTTTCACCTTCTATTGCACATGATATGCATCAATGGTACTAACTTTAGATTTTAGTCAGTGTCTTTTAAAATATTGATTTAAGATCATAAAGACATACAAGAGCAGAAAGTAAGGAAGTGTGTGTGTGTGTGTGTGAGTGTGTGTGTGTGTGTGTATGTGTGTGTTGTGTGTGTGTGACCACATATGTGTCTGAGTGTATTTGGTGAAGAATGAACACTCAGGGTCACATATTTCATCTCACTGCCCATTGACAGCAGTATATTGCACAGGCCAGATAATCAGATAAGGCACAGGATAATGCACCCTAAGGAAGTGAAAAACCATATTTAGGGTCATTTGAGAAAGTGTTAATGGCAGCAACATCCACATTAAGTAAGATTGCAATAAGGATTTTTGTTATGTTAGGTGGTGGCAGCAAAGTTCGGAAGCCCTTTGAATATCTGCATAAAAACAAACAGGGCAACTAAATAATAAAACTAAAAGCCTACAGACGCCAATACAAAAAAAAAATACACACAAAAAAAGATGACAAGTCATTCTTCAAGCTCCAAAATACAAGTGGTAAAGACAAACTGCAAACAGCTGTTTGATGTACATAGTAACCATCTCTGTGCATGAGAAAGCACAGGACTGCAATAGGATATCTAACGGACCTGAGAAGAATGAAATCTCAAAATAGGCAATAGGTATCCACTAGAAAGCACAGGGAACCTATTTTAAGAACAGCAGCTACAACTGGAAGGGCTTTGTCCAATCTAATAGTGAATTGATGCAAAGGTTATGTAGTAAATAGTGAAGGAGTTGGAAACGTCTACACTCTCTGAACATTTAAAACTACCCACTAGGATTACTTTTCAGGTAAGAGCCTTATCCTTAGGAGAAACTGCAGGGAGTGGAATCAAAATTTAGCAGAAATGTCACAAAAAGAGGTCCAGATAAAAGTTAGGAAGGGAAAAAGCCAAAATATCTTAGAAAGCGAGCCACCACATTTTTTAACACTTCAGGAAAACAAGACAAGAGAAATTCCTGTGAAGTTATTATAGCTACCCTGAGCCACCTTTTCTAAAAGTTCAGGAAAACCAATCTCATATAAAATAAGCAATAGAAAAATACCAAAGTCAAATCTTATAAAAATGGCATAAGAGAAAAAGAATAACAAACAGAATAACATTTTTACAGATAACAAAAGCACACCAGAAAGACCCACTCAAGGAACAAATCAAAACAGAAAACTTCAGCATTGAAAAGTGTAACAGATGTTAAGAAATAGATAAGAGATATCAACAACAACATAATTTAGAATTAGAAAATCTCATAAAGCAGACAGAACTCAAAAAAATGTATAAAAATATATATACTATTTTTTAATTATTTCAGACATTAAGATGTGATTGCCAGACTCCAAGAAAGACTTCAATGACCCTTATCTCCTAATATTTATATATTTCTATAGTTTTCTTCTATACTGACACAGGGCTGATCGATAGAGTACTGTGGAAGATAGAATGTGATTTATGAGAGTAGACCATGAAAGGTTTTGCATCTTCCATTTGCCCTCTTTGATTTTTTGCTCTGGGAGAAGCTATCCCAGGTGCTGAGCTCATTTAATCAGTCCTGTGGAAAGGCCAACATGCAGAGGAACTGAGACCTCCTGTCAATAGCCAATTCACCAACCATACATGTTAACTACCTCAAATGTGAATTTTTCAGCTTTCAATCAAGTCTTTAGATAACTACAACCACGTTATCATCTCTAAGTTAGAAACGCTCACCCAAGCCATGCATGAATTTTTGACTCAGAAAAATGGCGAGAGATAGTGTTTACTGGATTTTAAGTCGTTAATTTTTGTGAAAATTTGTAATGCAGCGGCAGAGAACTAATGCAAAGACTAAATTATAAAAAATACAAAAGGGATAAACAAAATATTTTCTCATAGGAGACATGGGGGTGCACATAAATGAAAACTGAAAAATAAACAAGAAAGAAAAAAGAAATAAAAAGTTTCAAAAAGTGACTAATACAAAAGTCAGGCAGAAAAGATTCAATATATAGATGACAGGAGTCTTTGGGAAGAAAAAATCAAAGTAAAACAACAGAACTCATGTTACATTATAATTCAAGAATAATTCCATTACATTTTAAAAAAGACTTGAGACTACATATTAAACTGGAAACTATATAACCAAGAATATAATATATCAACTTTATTGAACTTCAAAGAAAAAGAAAGAAATATAAAAACTCTAAGGTAGCAAAGTAACTTATAAGGTAAATAAAATTATATAGAAACACTGTTTGCCTGAAGGTAATGGAATAACATATTTTAGATATTAAGAGATACTGCCGGACTCGGTGGCTCAGCCTGTAATCCCGCGCTTTGGGAGGCTGAGGTGAGTGGATTGCCTGAGCCCGTGGGTTCGAGACCCACCTGGGCAACTTGGTGAGACCTCATCTCTACAATAAATCAAAAAATTAGCCGGGCGTGGTAGCGTGCGCCTGTAGTTCCAGTTACTTGGAAGGCTGAGGCGGAAGGATCGCTGGAGCCCAGCAGGTCGAGGCTGCGAGTGGGTGACAGAGTGAGACTCCAGCTCAAGAAAAAAAAAAGAGATAGTAAGGAGATAAAATATGATACACTTGCAAAGTCTTAAACTATTAGCAACATGCAAGGACTTGAGGACATTTATTCCCATGAGTCTTTCTTGAGGAATTGATTAGGAAAGATGCTTTGTTCAGCCAAGATGAACAGAGATTCACCAACTGAGTATGATTTGTAAGCATAAAACCTAGTTAACTTCAAACTGAAGTTAAATGAAGATTACAAAGAGGAGAGTATGGTAAGGGGTGGTTATATGCTCAATTAATATAGATGCAGTACAATTATTACTTTTTAATGGGAGCTTGAAGAATAGAGAGAACATATGCAAAGATATTTAACAATTCTCAGTATTTATAATAGTGGTGTTAGCATTTTTATCTTGTACTGTATATATGTAATTTGGATAAGTAAATGATAATTGTTTGATCTTTTAATGCCATCTTCCCTTGTGTTCTTGAGAAGCAGAAATTTACATTGTGAAAGTAAAAAGATAGAACAAGCCAAGCTGGGCATGGTGGTATGTGCCTATATTCCCAGCTACTTGGGAGGCTGAGACGGGAAGATCACTTGACTGCAGGAGTTCGAGACTGCAATGTGCTGTTATTGAAAAAAAAGAAGATAGAACATAGATGTAACATAGAAAGGACTAAATAAAACAAATATAATAACAACATGTTATATTATGCTGTTAAGCATGCAGTCAGCAAAATTCAGACTTTAGACATCGCTACAGGTCAGATGAATCCACCTCCTCCAAAACTATACCTAAAGGACAACAAAGTGATGAAGAGGGAATGTATAAATTAAAAGAGACATAGTAGACATACATAGCTTAAAATGGGGGGGGAAATTGCAATGTTTGGAGATGCACATTTGGAAGGAAAATTTGTAAAGAAATGCAATGACTGTAAAACTGAGGTTATTGCATTTGAGAGAGGGGAGAAGATTGAGGAAAAGAGGAAGAGAGAAACATTGGAGGAGTTTCTGGGAGTGATTGGGAGACACAAAAAGCATTTGCTGTATCATAACATATTATGTTTTTCATGTGTTTTATGCCTGTGGTTTAACTTACAAGGAAATTTTGCTAAAAGATTTTTTAGAGTAGCAAATAATTCAGCGTCCATAGTACTGAGAATTTCCAAGTTAGAATGCCCAACCCACTTTCTCCTTAGAATGTCTAATTGCTTTTCTTTGCCAAGCCTGGTTTCTCAGATTTTTCACAGATTCTTTAAACTATAGAATCTCCTTCCAATTAAATGCATGTTGAAAAAGTCAGGCCATTTGACCTCTAGAATTTCCCATTCTCTGGATTTTGCATATTGCATAATTAACATTGTAATATATGTTTTTATGTCCTCTAGGTATATATATGTGTGTATGACTGTGCATGCATATATATGTGTGTGTATACCTATATTAGGGATTCATTTCTTTTAAATTTGGATTGATACATCAGGGAAACATTGCGCAACTCATGTAATCTTCCTCAAACTTGCTTTCCTCACTTGTATAATCAGCTAATAATACTTATCTCATAGGAGTTTTTCCAGGAAAAAATTAGGTGATTAAGTAAATTATGTACTACAGCACACAACACTCAGTTATCAATACGTGATTGTTAGCATTTTTGCTTTTCATTACTAACTTGTTCAAGAAGGAATGATTGGGAAATTGGTGGAGCTCTTGATTGCAACAGAGCACTTAGGAAGAGAAGTCAGTTTGTGGGAAAATAATGAATTCAATTTTGCTCATATGAAATCCACATTTTGGCAACTATTTAATTATTGATTTATCCTAAGAGAATTCTAACTTCAAATGGAGTGGAAAACGTGCTTCTCCTCCTGAGGTGTCATCTATGTGTTAGTGTTAAGATTCCTTATATTTCCAATGTGAATGCTCAGATTCGTCCTGTCTCTCTTGTCACTGCAACAAGGGAAATTAATTAAAGTGCTTTCTGTGGGCTTGTTAACCCACCAATTAACCGTGAAACTTTGATGGTAGTTGCTATCCCATAATTAGTCAAACATAACAGAAGTGGACTGAATAGCAGAGAAATTCAGCTAATGAGCACTCCTTCCGAATTGAACCAGGGTCGGTGACAATACAAAGAAAGGAATAATAGTCACTAGCCAATCAAGGCTTTCTCCCTTCATCACTCACTCCTACCCCACCACACATGACTCAATCACTGCATGAATATTCTCTCAATTTTTTAGGTATGACTCTTATCTTATTTTAATACCTTCAGTATTATCATTATCTCCAAATGTTACCTTCTGGAAGGCAAGAATTGTACGTGCATTAACTATCCATTACTAATGAACTAAATCCACTCCTGGTCACTTTGTATTTTCATCATGCAGTTACAAAGTACAACCCAGTTTCTTTCAGTGGAATGTATTATCAATATAACAAAGTATTGTTGAAAAGCATGTAATATCTTGCATTCTAACATAGATCATGAGTAAAAGATGACATTTAAGAACCGATAATTTGCTATTTTCTTTATGTTCATCACTTTGCATTTTAAAATATGTGATCATTCCTTCTATTATCTTAGTATCTCCTAAGAATTATCTAAATATCTTGTTCATCTCCATACCTTCTCAGATTTCCCATCCCTTTTTTTCATCTAGTCAACATACAAAATGTTCAAAGATTTTTTACCTATAAGTTTTTTTCTCCTTTGGCTACCACATTTTCTCATTTTAGCTTGTTATTTTCTCTACATGAGAAGTCCATGCCCATGTTCAATGACTTGATTGTCAATTATAGAGACAATAAAGGACAAAACCTTAGGCTGTAACTCAGATTTCAGTGTTACTCATATGACACCAGTCCACATGAATTTTCCAGGATATAAAGTTAGTTTGTAAAGCGTTTCATTGTTTTAAAAAAGCTCTCAACAAAGACAGGTTTATGTTCTATTCTCTTTTGAGAATACAAAGTCTCCTCTTCTCTTTGAGATAATTTGTATTCTTGGGGATCAGGAAAAGAGTTGTTCTAAGAGAGGAGTATAATGATGTTCATTTTACTGTTCTTCAAATTTTTAGGGTCTTAAAATTTTTAAAAAGAGCCAGTTATATGTTAATATAGTTTTAACCTAAGTTCAATCTAATTTTATCTGAGACACATGATTACGAAGTAAAATCACAAATAAATTTAGACAGGATGGTATATTTAACAAATGATTGGGAAGATTAGTTGATTTCAGAAACAAGAATTAAATTAAAGCATTATTTTTCTACCTTACAAAAAAGAAATCTTAGAATATTTTAATGTAAAATTACCCATAAATTACAAAATGTTTCTTTTTAGATTAGAAAATATAGTTTATTTAAAAGTAAATTAGAAAAAGAAAGAGAAAGGAGAGAGAAAATTCACCTCCCCAAGATGGGGGAGGGGGCCAAAGCCAGGAAGCATGGCAGCAGCCATAGATCCAAGAGTACATGGCCACACCAGAGTCTAGCAAGGCATGGCCCACAAATTTTTTCTAAAATAAATGATATAGACATTTTCTCAGGATAAATATATAAAATAAAGAAATGGATACATCTGACTTAAGAATTAGAACTCACAAATGTCAAAAAATTATTTTGTGTTGGTGTCATATACCTTTGAAGTATTTCATCTTTGCAGATTAAGAATAGAAATCTTGATTCCAAAATTAAAATATAGGCTATGGGTAGTGCACACTACCCATAGTTTTAACATGGTTAAAAGCACGCTTTTAACATGGTTTTTACCACATTGTGTGCCACGTATCAGGATTTCACCAAATGGGCCTTCACACCAACTGCCCACAGAATCACTCATGAGCTTGTATTAAATATGGATTTTTGGAACCCACACCAGACTCACCAGATAATATATGGACATAGGTTCTTGAATTTGCATTTTGTCAAACAATTTAAGTAATTTTTATTAATATCAAACTAATTAGTCCCGTAATAGTAATAGTAATGAGGACAGATTGGCTATTTAATAAATTATAACTAAGTTAATTAAACTAAAGTTGTGAATCAAGGAAGGCACTACCTCAACACTATAAATGGCTCCCTTAGAATATAGAAAAGCTTGTACATTTCTTGGGTTGGCATTCAAGATCCTGAGTTAACAGCTCCCTGCTTTTTTACATTTTGTGTCATTTATGTCACAATTTCTGCACACTCCACGCCCAACTAAGCATTTTACCCTTCAGGCTAGGTATCTTGCTATTTAAATAGTATGTTTGGAATGTTTGTCTTTTAAAAAATATTTCCTCTTATTTTCATTTCCCTATACAATGTTTCTTCAGCACCAACATCCACCCTTTACCACAGGGTCTTGTCCAAATCGCATCCAAATTTTAGAACTCCAAATCTCAATTCATTCTCAGATTCTACTCTATGCTCCATTTGTACTTTGCACCTTAATTAAAGCCTGATTGCAGTCTGACTCGTATGAATCCCATGCATATATGGATATGTATCTACAGTTGACTGAACTACACAGTTTTGAACTGCAGAGGCCCATTTATAAACATAGATTTTCTTCTGCCTCTACATCCCCCAAGAGATAGCAGCACCATCTTTTTTTTCCTTGTCTTCAGCCTATTCAACATGAGGCCTTAGTCGAGGACTAAGACCTAGATGATAATCCACACCCATTTAATAAATAGTAAATATATTTACTTCATATTTATCTCTTCTTTATCATTTTCTTAATGGTATTTTATTTTCTCTAGCTTACTTTGTTGTAACAATATAGTGTATAATACATATAGCATACAAAGTATGTGCTAATAGATTATGTTACTCATAACGCTTTTAACCAACAGTAGGCTATTTGTAGATAAGTTTTTGACTGTAAGGGGGATGAATACCTCTAATTTCCACATTGTTTAAGAGTTAGTTCCTAAAAATCTTGTCCATACATTTTAATCCCTGATTTATCTAGCATACTGTTTTACTTATATAGAAGATACTTATAATTGTTTGTTGAGTTGACTATATTTTATTTTACTTTTTAAAATCTTTTTATTTTATTTTAAAGATATGGGCTACAATTCAGGATTAGGTATACAAGTGATCATCGTAGAGGTAAAGGATGTGTGGGTTTTGAACCTATTCTGAAGGCAGACCCAATAAAATGCTTTAATGAATTAGATATGTCATATGCAATAAAGATTTTTAAAATGTTTTTAGATTGGGTAATTGAAAGATACACTTGCCCCCAACTGAGATGGGAATGGTTGCAGGTAGAATAGATTTGCACAGGAAAAACCTATTTTCCAGAGTTTTGTTTTGAATGTTAAATTCTGTCTCTAATTAGGCAGTTGAAATATGTATTTTACCTAAAGTTTAAAAGAGAGGTCTTGACTAGAGATAAATTTGGACATTATGGAGATGAAGAAAAAAAACCAGAAAATGAGACTAATAGAAAGCAATTATGATTGATGTCAGAGGAGATCCAGAAGAGTGTGGCATCTGGAATCCAATATAGAAGAAATGGTCCAACATGATCACTGCTGCTCACAGACATGTGAGAGGAGGACCAGAACTTATCGCTGGACTTAGAACCATGGCTTGGCAAAGCAACTGAAAACTGGTACTGGAAACAAAAGCCTTATGGGACATGTTTTTTTAAAAAATAGAAGCTAATAAAGTAGAGAGAGTGACTAAACAATGCTTTAAGTATTTTTGTTTTCTACATAAAGGAAAAAGACATGTATTGGTAGCTGGCAATGAAAGTGAAATCAAGGGAAGTTTTCTTTTTTTTTTTTTTTAAGGTGGGAGAATTAGCTGCATGCTTATATGCCAAGAGACATGTCTTTTTCTAGCAGAGAAAGACAATGCAAGATAAATGAAGAATTCCTAGAGCCAAGTTCCTGAAAAGGTGTGGAGGGCTGGACTCTGGTGCATAGAAGGCAAGGCTGTAAGAGCAAGCTTTGTTCATTTTGGATAACAGGCAGGAAGACAGACTTATGTGACCACTAAAGAAAAGGTGACATATAGCAGCAGAGAGTCACAAAGTCCTGGAAATGGTAAGAGACTTAACTGAAGGACCTGAGGCTATTTCAAGAAAATTTTCAGAATGTTTCATGGACTGAATTTAGAATTTTAAACTTCAGAGTTATCTAGGGTCTTCAATCAAGAAAACTCTAACGTTCTTGGCTCTGACAGCTTCCAGAATGTTCCTGCTTCCTTGAATATTAAGGATCAAGCTCCACGCTCTACCACCACTTAGGGTTTTAAAGGACATCTGCTGATATCTACTCAATATTTTTCGAGAGTCCAGAAACAGAATCTGGAAACCCTGGAGGATTAGATACTAGGTTCTCATGTCTTTCCCTCAATGCTAATTTTCACAAGTGGGAGTGGCAGATAGGGTAGAACCTTCATTTCTGAAGCACCAATTTGATGTAAGTAATAGAATGCACAAGGAACTCAAGAAAGCCTTCAAGGAGAAACAATCCAGCTCTAAACTAAGGGAGGGCAGGAGAACTCAGTCACACTATTTAAGATAATGAATGATCTCAGAGCTCATCTCTCTCTGATGAAGTATTGGACAAAGATTCAATTACAAATTGGATTTCGTATAACCAATGGATAAATGATAGCACGGATTCAGAAAGAATAAAGAGTAAGCAATTTCTGTTGAGGCATGAGTTGGGATTCCGCCAGAAGGCAGGTTTTGACAAGTAAGAAAGATGTTTCAGAGCTTCTAGGGGTATCATTTGAAGTTCTTTAAGTTTACCAAGCTCAGCAGCATTAATTAAACTTAATTAAAATTAGCACATTAAAATTTAAACGCTTGCAGTTTGAAGGGCAATTTTGTTTTTTATAACATTAAATCTCCCTGTACATAATGATCTTCTACTATAACTTACTCCAAAGAACTCATTTTCTAAAGCTACTGCCATGGTAAATGCTACCATGAAATAATGCCCATTGAGAATACCTGCATTTATACACATGGCCTTTAAGAAATGCTTGACCAATTCAATTTGCTAACAGAAAGGAGAAATAAATAATAAATTTAGGTCTAAATATCAGGGCTGAAATCCTAGCTCTGAGTTTTATTTAAGGTACAATTTGGGACAAGGAATTAAATTTGTCTGATTCTTAGTTTCTTTATTTGCTCCCCAGGGATAACAGTCCCTGCCTATACATTGTTATTTTCCAAGATTTAATTAGATAAAATATATAAATCACCTAACATTGTCTGGAAGGCTATAGGCATTTAATAGATATTAGTTGAACCTGAGTCTGAGAATTATAGCATGAAAACACTTCAGTGGAAATGCTGAGAGGTGTATTATGGTGTAAGACTTTGACAATAAAAGGAGATAATTTTCCAAATAATATCCATTTAAATGTTTGAGCTTCTGGATAGTCATATTCATTCCAGAGCCTAACTTTTTCTCATGCTTGGGTTAAACCCAACCTTCCTTGGCCTCTGCCAAAACCCCTCATTCAAAGTTTCCAATTATCTAAAAGTCATTCACCATCATTAAGAGGTGTGAGCACTTATGTGGACATGGAATTTGGTGGTGGGACCATTTAGAAACAGGAGTGAAGACATGTGGGGGAGAAGAAACAGCTAGTATTTTATGATTCCACGCCTGAATTTCTCAGCAGGAAAACACTTTGCCTGGGTAGCTGGGATGCTTATTAAGAAACAAAATTGGCTATTGCAATAGATACAGTTTCTCTTTCATGCCATGGTATACAAAATCATGCTATATCTGTTCAACTAACAACTCTATATTATCTGACATAAAATTGACAAAGTCAGAGGGAAACATATTGACAGTGTTGTCACTCCCAAATGATTTCAAGTTCACCTACTTGTTAAATCTAAGCCAGTGGTCCTCTCTTGATATACTCCTTCCAAGGAATATTGACTTTGGTCTTACAAAGTATTGTGCAGTCAAAAAGCATGCTGGAAAAGTGACCGCAGAGCTCTGCCTTGCTTTACCCAACTATGTTTTCAAACTCTTACTGGTCAGATTTACTGTAGGGATTGAGGACTTTAAGGAGACATCGTACAGTGTGAATTCATTTCAGTTCATGCATAATGAACTTGCTTGTTGTATAAAAGGGTGAGGGATCAGCTCCCTTTTGACAACAGCAAGAAATTGGGGGGGAAATGAGTGAGACATTTTTACTTGGACCTTGTATTAGTATTCTAAGACTTCTGTAGAAATTACCACAGACTAGGTCCCTTAAAGTGACACAAATTTATTTCCTCACAGTTGTGGAAGCAAGAAGTCAAGAATCAAGAATTTAGTAGGACCCCTCTGAGCATTCCAGAGAAGAAATCCCCCTTGCATCTTCCAGCTTAAGATCACTAGGGTTGTTTCTTTGCCTGTGGTAGCCTAACTTCTCTTCTACCTGTCTTCATATGTTCTTCCTTTTTCTCTCTTCTGTCTTTTCCTCTTCTACCTCTTTTAAGGATATATTTCACTGGTTATAGGCTCATCCACTAATTTCATGATGATCTCACTTCCAGAATTTTTACCTTAATTACATCTGCAAAGACTCATTTCCAAATAAGGTCACATTCACAGTACCAGGAGTAAGGATTTGGACATAACCTTACTGAGCCACTATTCAACCCACTAAAGATATTAAAGCTTTCTCTGGGTGGGGGCATCAACAGAAATGGATTCTATCATTGATAAGAAGGATGAGAAGGATTTATTGTAGGTGACTTAGACCAGGACAGTTCAAAACTAACTATTCCTAGTTTCACTCACACTGACGGAGATTCAGCTAAAAACCTCTTCATTCCCTTGGAATACAGAAAAAATCTTACAGGAACTTGTAAGCAGTCTTTGCCACCTATTTGTCCCTTGTATCCTTTTCTCTACCATCCAAAAAAACCACATCTTTGAAATTGATACACACTCACTGGCTTTCTTGTTTTCAATATTGCATCAGTAGTATATCCTGATTATTATATTAGTGATGGTGCTATGCTTGCAGCCCAACTCAAGAGAGATCATTTTTTTCTCAAATTACCACATAAATAGCAGTCTACTCTGAAACAAGATTTCGTGTATAATATATTATGTAGTCGCTGGCTGATAAAAATTATCACCTAAGTTGAAATCAGAAGCAACCTATAAAAAGCATGGCTCTCTGGATAAAATAAAGAGACAGCAAGGTGTTTAAAAAACAAAATAGACCTGGTTTCAGAAATATCTGGATGTAAATCCAATTTTTCTCCTTATTAGCTGCATAGTTCTAGACATAGTTCTCCACCTTACTAGTCTGCCTATTTTTTCATTTATAACTTGGAGCTGTTAATACCCACTTGGTAGTGTTTTTGAGGGTTATAAAAACAACACTGTGTCTGGAATACAGCAGGTATGTATACCTATAATTATCCTAAGTATTCTTTTGGCAAAGTTCTATATAACAACTGCCATGGAAATTAGCATTCTTACCTGAAAATCTAAATTTTAAGCTGCTCTTAAAAGTCAACAGAAGTACTTTGCAAAAGTTACTTTTCTTATTGTCATTCCTATAAGTTTTGGCAGTTTAGAGAAACATGTACCAGAGAGAATAGCCACCTGTCATTTTCCCTTGCTGGTTTTGAATTCTTAGGCCACCACCAAGGATGTTTTAGATGTGAGGAGGTCTCATAACAATATGTTCAAAGTTTATCTCAACTCTCAGATTCTAAGTCATTCTGATTGCCCATGACAAGTGATGTGACCTCTTCAATGTCTCAAACATATTTCCAGTGAAACAATTTCTCCACTAATGGTATCTTTTGTTTTCAAAGTTGATCAGAATAGATCTCACACTTAAAATTTGTTTCATCCACATAGATAACACTTGGTGTAGTTAGTTTGTAAGTCTTTATTATCACTGTTAATGCTTGAAGACAAATAAATGAAAAGGTCTTTTGAATGACCAGGCATTTAATGTCAGTGAAATAATTATGCCAAAAATTTGACAATATTGTTTTCTATGAAAATAAAAAATTGCCAATTAGCTATTCTCTAAACATATAGATTGTTCATAACATCCTAAGCAGTTACTGGGGTTAGGTCAAGTTTTTGCTCAGAGTGGAACCAGATTTGGAGCTCAAATCAGTCACATGGAAGGTAGAACCTTGACTGAATGTATAAGAGTCAAGCTAGTGAATCAAGATAAAGAGCAACTGCATGCCTAGGCAATCAACAAGCACTCTAGATTTTCATATAACTTGCCATGGTAGGTGTACTATGCTTAAAATAACATGAGATAGTGAATTAAGCATGTTCACAGATTAGAGCAGGCATCAAAGTAGAAAAAGTACAAAATCTCCCACTAGTTGGAAGAGGATAGGAGACCCCAAAGATGGGCAACAAGAGATAACTTAAGGAATGGATGACATAAGATATGATCATAATGGATATTGAGGTCACGGTAGGCAAAAACAGAGATGGCGCATTTCAATGAATCAGAAAAAACAGGAGAAGATGGAATTGGGTGGTCAGCATCTAGAACAGTAATAGTAAATGTAGTTTTCAGGAAGGAATTAAAAATTCAACTTAACTGCTGAAAATAATTCTGTCATTTTTTGAGCTCCGGCTATATACCTCAGTTGTATGACTCAACAGCCAGGATAATCCTTTAATGCCAGAGAGAGTCTGAAAGTTGAAAAATAAATAAAATGTGGAGTGGGCCTACATCTATCTTGTTTATATTTTTGGAGGGTGGAGGTGGGGGAGATGCCTTATATATTATAAGCCTTTAACAAATCCTTGCTGAAAGATGACATCCTTCATAATGTACTCACAAATTTCTTTTAACTAATCCCATGATAAAGGAAACATAAATCTCAGGATGACGGTGGGAAAATAGCATTTAATCCCATGGGGCTAGACTTTTTATTTCTATTATTGCAGACCCTATTTTGTCTTCTAGATTTTTGTCATTTCCTACATATAATAATGACAAATAGCCACTGTCAGGTGACCACAAAGATGTCTTTTTTACTCTCTTTAGTTACTTGGAATATCTTTTCCCCACCTCCTTTTATTATAGCTAGTTTCTGTCTTCACTCACTTCTCAGAACCAAATGCTTAATGCCAGGTAAACATTGGATCAAGGAAGGTAGAGTAATTTAACTCATAGAAATATGGGTGGGCTATTATAAAGGAAGATCCTTTTTATTTTATTTTTTTGTGGATCAAAAATCATTTCTAAGATTGTCTATGAAATACGTATAGAAAAGATACTCTGAAAATTTTTTAACAACTTTAATTTATAGCCAGAAGGAGGGAGAGGGAGAGGGAGAGAGAGAGAGAGAGAGAGAGAGAGAGAGAGAGAGATTTGAAATTTGAAATTTTAGATGCCATAGGCAACAACATCCAGAGATACTGATAGTAAATATCACAAGAGCCTATAGGCATGTGGTGACTTGTTCCAAATAAACCTGAGAAACAGAAGATATTTGTCCCTGAAATAATTATTATTGCTACATGAGCAAACTATCCAAACTTTCTGAGCCTCAGTTTCCTTATCTACAAAACAAGAAAGCTGAGCTAGGTAATCTTTATGTTATTTACAGCATTGACACTGTGACACTCAATAGATGTCCCTGACACTCAATGTGACCCCCTCTCTGCTGCACTTGTCATTTTCATTTACTCAACTCTAATCTGAGTATTCTCTACTCTCTTACTGTGCAGAATCTGTTTTAGGAAGAATTATTATTCTAGGTGCACAATCTGAAGCTGAGTTCTACAGTGAGCATCTGTTCCCACAGGTAAGCATGTGCTAGGCAGAGGAAAGAAGGGATGATTCACCTGGAAAGACAGAAATACTTGAAAAATTATCAAATACTTTCCAGAAGCCATCAAAAATAGAAAACAAGAAGACACTGACTAAAATACTTCTCAACTGAGCAAAATATGAAAAAGGAGAAAAAAGTCCTAGTCTTCTTGTTCCTTGTCTCTCCCAGAACCAGCTTGTCAGCTGGAGGAGCGAATCAAAGGACAGTTTGCACAAGGCTCAGGCTGAGATATAGAGAGGAAATTAGATTCTGCAGTGGGGAAGACAAAGTGAGTTTCAAGGATCAATATCAACATTTAGATGACTGATAGGGCTTAGTATAACTTAGCATAAAAAGTACTTGAGAAAATAATGAGTTAATGCTCAAGTAAACATTATATAGGGCTTCATAAAAGCTAGCCAAGCTGAAATAATTATTTAATTTCTACAAAATGCAGAGAAAAAAAATCAAATGGCACAAAGTTTCATAGGTACTAAGAGCCTTAACATTGTCTTAACAATAGTCAGTGTGAATAATTCTTTTTCAATCATTAAACAAAATATTTATTAATTCCTTGTTGCAGCTATTTCTTAACGTTGGGAATAAAAAGTGAAAATAAGTTGATGAGATCTCTGCCCTCAAGAAGCTTATAGTCTAATGAGGAAGACAAATATCGGCACAAGTTTAATTATTAAACTTTGATCAGTGCTAAGAATAGAAAATACAGATTTTACTATGTGATTATATTATGGAAAAATGTGACCTACTAAGCAATATGGAGGATTGATTTCCTAAGAAAATAATGAATTGAGATCTAAAGAGCATATAGTAACTAAGTGAAGAAGAAAAGCAATGAGTATTTCATTTAAAAACAAACAAACAAAGAAGGACTTGTGGTGGAGGGATGAAGATTGTGTAGAAATTGAAGCCTAGCATAGCTGAAATATGGTGAAGTGAAGACAGATGGTAGGGGAGGAGGAGAGAGCAATTTACAAAATTAGGCTACAGAGGAAGACGATGACAAAGCATGGCAAACTCATGAACCATGTTAAAGAATTTTGTTCTCATCCTAAGACTTGAAAGAAATGTTTTTAGCTGAAAGTGGAGGAGGTGGATGTGTGTGTGTGTGTATGTGTGTGTGTGTGTGTGTGTGTGTGTGTGTGTGTGTGTGT
>NW_007087218.1:125095-132276 GCF_000164805.1 Carlito syrichta | reverse complement strand
TCGCCCAGACTGGAGTGCAGTGGTCGCTCCCGACTCCGCAGCCTCGGCCTGCTGGGCTCCGGCGATCCTTCCGCCTCAGCCTTCCAAGTAGCCAGAATTACAGGCATGTGCTACCACGCCCAGCTGATTTTTTGATTTATTGTAGAGATGAGGTCTTGCTGCCCAGGCGGGTCTCCAACCCACGGGCTCAGGCAATCCACTCACCTCAAATTCCCAAAGGCGCAAGATTACAGGCTGAGCCACCGAGCCCGGCATAATCAGGTTTTTTAAAATAAAATATTTTATTCTTAGCATGAAATAAAATAAAATATATTTTTTAAAGTTTCCTATGCAGAAAGCAAATGGAATAGATGAGAATCATTATAGACATGGCAATTAGGGGAGTGGAAGTGGTAGGAATAAAAAAGAAATGCTAGAAGGATGATAAAGATGACTTCTGGAAATGGATGTGGCATAACTAGATAGTAGAAGGTACCACTCACTGTGATTTTAAAAAGAGAGAGGCACATGGGAATGATAATTGGTTCAGTATGGTGCATATTAATTGTGATGGACTCCTGAGGCACTCAAGAGTTTGGCCAAATAGTTTAAGAGATCTACCCTGACTATAGTGAAAAAAATAATCTTAGGGTAGAGAATATCTTTTACAAAGAGATCATTAATAGGGGAAGAGCACACAGGAGCAAATTCTGGGAAATTTCATAACTTAATTGCTTCACAGATGAGGATGAGTTTGCAAAGAAGAATGATAAACAGCCTCAGAAGCAGAATAAGAACTCAAATAGTGGAGCCTCTTGGAAGTCAAGGAAAAGAGTGTTTCAATAACACTGTCAGAGCTCCTGAAAGATCAAATAATGCAAGGTCTGAAAATTAATGGGGCTAAAGGGGATGAATACTATGGAAGTCATGAGTGGCAGAGTGAGATCCAATTTTGATGGAATGAAGGGCATAGGTGTCAGGTTACATTAAGTAAAAAATTAAATCAGAGGTGAGAAAAGGTATTATGAAACATAATCATAATAATATACTTTAATAATAAGGGGAAGGAGAGAGATGGAGTGGCAATTGAAGAGGAATATAAAACTTAAGGGAAGAATTTTTATTGTTTGATTTTTTAATTATAGAGTTTCAAGTGTATTTAGAAATTGGTATGAAGGATTCAGATGATAAGGAATAATTAAATATACAAGATAGAATAATATAAGGATTTAATGGTATTTAAAAAATTTAGATGAAAGTTAATTGTGAGTACAACATCAGCAATAACCAATAAATATCAAAAACAAAAACAAACAAGCAAAAACTAGGAGAAGAGATTACTAACATGAGGGTGATAGCCCCACTTTCTTCAGAACTGACAAGACCATCTATGGCAGGTGGAATAGTGTAGGGTAGCATTTAGGGTTTAATATCTAGTCCCAGCTCTGCCACCTACTACTTGTGTGATCCAAACCAAACTACATAACTTCTCCATGCCAGAATTACCTTGTCAGTAAAATGGGAGTTATAATAGTACGTACTGCATGTGGTTGTTTTGAGACCTAAATGTTTAGTATATACATACTTTTTTCAAAAGTATTCAGTAATATAATAGTAAGGTCTGCAAATAAGTGTAAAAATTATGAGTAATATTATTTTGGAATTTTCAGTAGGACAATGCTACATGAATATACACTGATGTTTATTTTGGGCTAGGTTGCTTTCAACAAGGTTTTTCTTGCCCACACTTGGGAAATGGAAGCAGCTATCTATATAATCCACATTCCATCCATGAAGGACTTACTGAAGAATTTTAAGGAAATATTCTGGAAGCTCACCAAGCATACAGCAATGATTCATTCTATTTATTCTGCTCATTTGTACAGATTGCTATAATGCCTGGGCATTATACTGGTAAAATATAACTGAATGTGACACAGACCTAGCTTTGAGTAGACAAATGGGGAGACATAGGCATATTTTTTAAATGGCAAAATAAAATGATAAAGATTCTGTGGGGACTCCAAGAGCTGAGGAGACCAAACGAATAGAATGGCCATTTACTGTAGCTTCTCTGCTGGACAAGTCAGGGCTGAAGCATAGTATTCCTAATCCTGTGGTCATTTGGATGGGTAACTGCATGATTTACCTTCCAAATCTGTCTACATGCTATGAAACATGGATCCAACAGAGACCTGAAAGTAGCATCAAATTGTGAAGCTGGGATCAAGCCAAATAAGTTAAAATTAGATCTGTCAATCCTGACTGTGTGCTAGAATTACCTAGAGAGTTGTTTTTTTGTTGTTGTTGTTGTTTTTTTAAAATATGATTGTCTAGGACTTCCACCAAATAATTAAATTAGAATTTCTGGAATGTGAGGTCAGACATCAGTAGTTTTTAATTTAATTGAAATCAATGTGCAGATTGAGGAGAGAACTCCACTCTTCAAGTCAAAGGAGAAAGGCACAGAGGCTGAAGCAACGTGTGGGCATACCATAGATCCTTGTTCCATGAACCAACAGTGTTGGTGTCACCTGGAAACTTTAGAAATGCTTATTCATGAGCCTCACTCTTTTATAATCTACATTTTGACAAGTTTTTCTATGATTCATTTGCACCTTAACATTTGCCATAGATTTTTTTTTAAGTTGTGGGGTACAACTCAGGGTTAGGTATACAAATGTTCATTATGCATGTACCCTTGTTGATGAGTTGTACCCCCTATCGGCAGGTTTTTTTTGTTTTTTTTTTTTGATAATTACAATTACCTTCTAACTGGTCTTCCTACTGCTGCCTTTATTTCCCCCAGAGTTTATATTTCTTAGTTTGTATTGTTGAGGACTAAACATATCTGAACTTGCCTGAATTACCATAATAGGAATTATCTGAAGAACCATAAGTAGGACAAAACCATATGCCAATGAGGACAGATACCACAAACTGTCAGAACACCCCCAAGAAACAAATGATGCTAAACTGGAAACCAAGGGTGGAGAAATTGCCCTGTACATGCTGACCCTACCTAAGAAGACCGCCACATTTCGGCAGCCTAAGACCAGGACATATATCAGTTTTAAAATCAGGGTAGCAATCTTACCAATATGCACATTTGTAAATAAAGTTCCATCCTCCTTTTCTGCCTCCGAAGCCTTCTTATCAAGATGATAAATTGTTACCCACACTAGGACAATCAGAAATAAATCTGTATTCTTCTGACCCAATATTGAATTGGTACAAAAATCCAATAGTGTACTTGAGTGTAAAGGAAGATCTGCTGCAGAAACAAAGATTTAATTATTATAGGACATGAGTTTGAAATAAAAGACTTCAAGAACTGGGTTTCTGTCAACCAAACAGGAAAAGGGCTTAAAAATAGCAGTCTTTGAGATTGGTGTTTAACACTGATCAAATCTCTCTTTTAAGACCATAGCAAATTTATTATTTATTAAAGCAATAAATCTGGAGCCAACAACAGCAGAAATTCCTATTTGTTCTAAACCATAAAATTCAAATGTCCACTTTTTATGTCAAAAATTAGAGTAGGTTGTTCAGTAAATTTTAGAAAGCACTGGTTACAGGTATGTATTAAATACGTACAGAGACACAACATTTTAAGACATAATGTTCTCTTGTCAATTAGTTCTTAATCATGTATAAAACTTTTAAATATACTTTTTTCATTTAATTCCTACAATGACCCTGAAGAGCATGAATTATTTATCTTTTTTTTTTTTTCTCCAGGTGAATCTGAGATTCAGAAAACACCTAGGGTTACCCAAAATCACATAACAGTTTGGGTTAGATTCATACACTTGGTAAATCTAAAACAAAGCCAAATCTCCAAATTCCAACCCACTTTACTACACCTTTCCTATGGTTTGGTTAACTCTCTCTCTCTCTCTCTCTCTCTCTGACCAAAGAGTTGTGATAAAAAGTACCTGAGGTTCTGAACAACTGACTCTTATATTTTGCCACTGGGAAAAATTTTCTAGTTTCATGCTTCCAATTGCCTTAAGAGGAGAAAAAAGCTACATCTTCAAAGCGTAATCTCAATTCCATTCAAAGGAAATTGTATTTTGTTTGTTGCTTATTGACAGAGCCTCAGTGCTTTCTCAAATCAAATTGATTCCAAAACAAATCAGAGTTGATTTTGTTTACAGCAGTGAATGTTGTGAAAAGAGAGTCTCTGTTGGTCCTGTGTCAGACTTCAAACAATTAGTCAGTCACAGTCAGGATTTGTGGTACTATTTTAAGTCACCAGTTATAAATATTGAAGAATTCTGTTTTTCTTCTTGTTGTGATTGTTTATTTGTTTGTTCTGATTTGAACTGAAGACTAATTAGCATAGAAAAATCAGCTCATAAAATGAATACCAACATTTAAATAACAATTAGGGAGATGCAATTAAAACTTAATGTTGGGAAATTTTTGTACCCTACAGGAGAACATCTGCCCAACAACCAGGTGGGCACATGTGAGTGGTGTAAGATAAAGACTGCCTGCTGACCTGATCTTTAGGAGAGATAACTATGCTCCATGAAGGTCACACTACAGGGTTGTTTTGTCCTGAAAGGAAAGATTGAGACAAGGGACATATTTTAATTTTGAATCCATAAAAAGAATTAAAAGCCATCTCTGACTATAAAAGGGATGAATTAACATAATTATTCCATTTCTATCCAATTAGAGAGCATCTGCTCTATATTTGTATATGGATTCCTTCCTCACCTCTGGCCAAATATTTACAATTTATGGAGGGTATTCAGTCCCTACCCTTGATTTGAAGTTATTTTTCTTTTTCTTAATTTCTGTCCTTAGTTATGTTGACTAATTTTCTGTATCTTAACAAACTTTCTCACATGCATTTTGGAATGAGTAGAAAATCAATCAGTCTCTCAGTCATCTTTTAAAAAGTGTTTTATATCACTGGCTGTTTGTCTTCTTTTTCTTTGTTCTCCAAATCCAAGGATTTGCAATAGCTTTGTGAAGGGAATAAATAATGTGGGGCCCTAAAAGACCCCAATTCAATTATATTGACAGGTTTACCCTAGAGGAGATATTATCCATCCAGAATCTGCCTCTTGTTTTGAACATTTGGGGACAGAAATTTCATTTTGTTCGTCTACTTATGCCCACCAACTAGCACAGTGCTTGGGTCAATATAGATCAATAGAGTGTTTTAATTAAATTGAGAAATTGCAGGCAAAATGGTAACATGCTTAAAGATCTACCTCATGATACATGCTCAAAGAACCTATCTTCAGGACAGTTTCTGTTAAATAGTGTCTTTTAGGTTGAGTTTCTGGGCATCCTGCAACTCTGAAATTAGTATTAACCAAACTTGTGAGATGCTGAAATATTACCAACACATTAGCATTTATAACAAAAATTCTAGGCAGCAGTGAAGAGTAAGAAATACATCGTCATCCCTGACTGCATGAAGCTATTTCTCATTGAACTGGATGGAAATCCTGACTCCTTCACCGTAGAGTAGATAAATACACAAGTTGGCAGACTCGGATTTGAAATCAAGTTTCACCACTTCCCATTGTTATTTCTTTGGGAAAGTCATCAGAACTCTCTAGGATATACCTCTCACTTATAAACTGGAAAAAAATGTAATAGTTCCTACACTATAGAGCCATGGTGTCAGCATAACATGGGCAAGAGCTTAGTGGAATACGTGCACATAGTATGAATGTAATAAATATGAACTAGATCTGGCTTTCTCCTCAGTGAGGTTGCTCACAGGCCCAAGTCACTTATTGTATCAACATGAATTCATCTGACAAGATGTTCCCTGCTCGCACTCTTTGGCTAGATAGTTTCTTTACTGCGTCATTCTCATCATCACACAAATAGTCTGTAATAACTCTCATTTTAAAATCTCTCCAAGTACCCTGTGCCCCTCTCTAACTCCTGTCCTATTTTCCAGATTTCTGTGTAGTAAACTCCTGGGCTGGATATGAGTTATCACAATGTTCACTTCTGTGCTTCCCTTTTTCTATTAGCCCACTTCCTTCTGGCCTTCATCCCCTTCACTTTTCAAACTCCCTATGTATCTAGGTCACTAATATTACTCTCATTTTCTCAAATTCATTAGTCAATGCTCAGTCCTCATCTTATTTGACCACTTGGGAACATTTAACACCGTAGGTTATTTCCTCTTTCTTAAAAACCTTGTTCGCTTGGCTTCTGGAAAATTACTTTCTTCTGGTATTTCTCCTTCCTTACTGGCTACTTCTCATTTTTGGTTACCAGGAATTCCTCTTTTCTAGATGTAACCTTGACCAGATCCCAGTCATTTCTCTCTTACCTATATTCATTCCCTAAATTATTGTATCCAGTTCCAAAACTTTAAATACTTTTTGTTTGATGATGCCTTTGACATTTGTATTTATAACAATGTCCTCTCCCCTGAGTTCCCCAGATATAGTCAAGTGACCCAAATCCTTATGTAGATTTACAGTAGACATCTCAACCTTATAATGTCTTGATTTTACACTGAAGTTTCATCCAAGTTTTTTTCATTAAATAGCATTCTAATTCACTAATTTACTCTGGATAAAGGAAACAGACTTAAAACTAAAATGCATTCCCCCTTTCATATGTCCTCCTTTCTCAGGTATAATCTTATTGACTCAGCACCACCCATATTGACCATTTTGCTAATCCTTAACTGTAAAACATAGTTTATCTCAGGGTCCTGATCTTTGATAATCCTTTATCTTTATGGTCATTCTGCCTCCCTGAGATGACCTTTTCCTTTAGCTTCACAGGTTTTGCACCTTCATACCATTCTAAATGTCACTTCTTTGGAAAGGTCTTTTCTGAACATCTCATCGAATAAAGACGCTTCCATCATTTATCGCCCCCTAAACTTACAATTTGCTACATCACTTATTTATCATTTTTTGTAATCATATGATTTGCTTGTTTGTTTACTGATTGTCTCACTCACTGTACTGGAAACAGCACAGCAAAAGGTGCTGATTAGGCACTCAAAGCAGAACGTTACACACAAGGTCTCAAGTCAGTGACCAGTGATAAGAGCTTAGAGGTATCTCTCCTACCTAGGAGACTGTACTTTCTGTTTTTCCTGATGTTCTTTAAACAGACAATTTAAGCACTGACCCATGAACTTAAAGCAACCTAATCCATATTCCCTTACATATACTACTGCTAGTTCTCCTCCTCCCCCT
>NW_007087218.1:102459-125068 GCF_000164805.1 Carlito syrichta | reverse complement strand
CTCTATTTCTTTCCCTCTGCCTGACTCTTCATTCCCATCTTGCATGACCCCAGGATGGACTCTTCTGACTCACTGCACCCTTCCTTACCAGGATCTGTAAGTAATAATAAATCTTTGAACTTATTTCCTATTGAACCGGTATCATTTTATAACTCCATCTGAAATTCCAGAGGCTTCCTTAGAGCCAGGTTTTCCCTAAAATGTTGGGGAGAATGCAAGTCTGGCTCCTAGCACCAGAGTGTTGGTTAGGTAGGGATAAACTGGACACAGGTCAGCCAATAGTTACAAGGATATCTACCAGTATAAACAAGTTTCCTGTGAGAGTGGGGCCCTGGTCACAGACAGATAAAACAATTATGCATTAATACCAGGTGAAGGCAGTATCCCTGGAAAGTCCCACTGTAAACACCCACATCCAACTTCCCATCATGTCCCCTTAGAGCACGATTATTAGCTTTTCTGGTCCTGGAACCCCAATTTAGCCAGTGGCTCTCAAAACACTCTCCCAGCAGGATTTAAGCTCATTTAGACTAAGGCCTTGGAACCTATCTCCACTATGTCCTCAATTCCTGGATTATAATAAACTCTCCAGAAGTGTTTGTGAAGTAAGCGAACAGTAGAGATGGGATTTGATTTTAAAAGACTCTGATTTATATTCAGGCCCTAAAGGACCACTTACAGAAAATGTATATTCTTTTTATTTACAAACTTGCAACTCATTTGTTTCCTCAAATCTCTTAGCCTCTGAAACACACCTGAAAGCAGAAGCACAAAAGTAGTAGCTCTGGCCAGGTCATTTACTACCTGAATCCTTAAAGTAAAGTCACTTGAACTAGCAACTCAATTCCCCAAAGTTGTAAAATGGTGATGATAACATCTTCTGTCACTAACCTAGAGAATTGCCAAATGAAAAAAGAAACCATCACTTATGACACACCTACTATAAATCAGGCATTGTGCTCTCTTGTATGTCTCTCACACATCTCTACTCTGAATTATTACAATGACTTTCTGACTCACTTCATTGACTTCACCCACGCAATCCATTAAAGATGGCCCTGGAATAATTCTAAAAATATAAATCTTCTAATGACCGGAATACTCTTCTGTAGTTTATTTCTCCTGCCTGAATTTTTCCAGCTTAAGTTCTACCATCTGAGATTCTCAAAATATTACCCTCTTGCTGGTCCCTAAATAAAACTTTTTCTCTCCATTTAACTCTATGTACTGTGTTCTTTGTTTGGATTTTCTTCTCACCCTTTGTCTACCTGGCAAACATCTATATATCCTGTACAATTCTACAGGTATGTAATTGCCTGCATGATCTCACCACTAGAGCCTCTCCAAACCTCCTTAAGAGTGAATTATTCTGTATTATTTTATAGCTTTTACGTGCAATTATCACCCTTAATATGTTGTATTAAGTTTTTTGGATTGCCATATATATTACAAGCTCCTTGAGGGCTATAATCATTTCTTAGTAATCTTTGTATCAAGAGATAGTAAGTACACAGTAAATTCTCTAGAAATGTTTGTTGGAAAAATTAATTACCTCATGTAATATTATACTTTTCACTCTGTTATGTCCATGTTATTATGCCCATATTCGCAAAATAACATACACAAATGTAGGTCATTAATATTGCCTAAATTTATAATTATTTTAAATTAAATTGAGCTTTATGTATGTCTGGCTGTAGGCCTTTAAGCTTTTTAAAATAGTATTCAATGATTTGCCTTTGGGTCAGTATAGTACTCAGTAGATTTTTTGAACTATGCATATCAGCTTTATGCAATTATAAAAAATGCTAAATGTGCTTCCCAAATATTTTAGGAATAATATTAATATAATCTTGTTTTGCCTCCTCATTTCTTCCACAATTTTCTAAAGAAGGCATGAAGTTTTTCAAAACCACTGTGTCCTAGGTCCTTGTACTTAGACTAATTGAGATAAAGAGTAGAGATAATTGGTTGGGAGAAGATAGGGCTGCATTTATTTACAGGAGAAAGGCAATGTGGGAAGAGGAGAAAGAGTGTTAAGTGAGACTCCAGGCGCAATGAGGGAGATGGAGGCTGATAGTATAATAAATGGCTCTTGAGAAGACAAGCTGGGACAGAAACGCATGAACAGTACTTGGAGAAAAATTTTGCTGTATATTATGTCACTCAACCTCTAATGCCGCTTCTCCAAGGGACGCAAATAAGCATCTTGTTTCAAAGCTTTAGGAGTCAACATAGTAACTTTAAAAACACTAGATCACAGAGAAATATATCTGAAAATGTAAGACCAAGAGGCCTAGAATTACTCAGTTTATATTTGTAATGGCAAGTCACTTGATTTCTCTACTATAAAGGTATATATATTTTAACAAGTAAAGTCCAGGATGGATACATTAGCTCAAAGGACTACAAAATGCTCTGGTCCACATATGAGTTATATTACAGCTTGTTTTCCTTAGCTAGTAGTTTTTATTTATTCATTTAACCAATGTTTATGAAATATTTAAAACTACAAGAATCCTTGTGGGATGGAGGACAATCCCCTTCCACATTCCTTCAACCCCAAATACCACTTTGCATGCATAAATACACACACACACACACACACACACACACACACACACACTCCCACTCACATACATATCTAAACACAGGTTTAAGAAGGAGGAGGTTGAAGAACAAATCGTAGAATAGGAATTAAATTCTAGAGGAAGGCTAAGAATTTATATAAAAGAACTGAGCACTCAATGCAGAGAAGAACAATTTTGGGTGCCAAACCAAAGTATCCTGAATGGAAATCAACATCTGATGTCTGATGTGATCGAAGACCTGAGACAGCACTAACATGAAGAAGAAGGAGAAGGAGGAGGATGAAGAGCAAGAGGAGGAAGAGGAAAACAGCATACCAGGAACAAATAGTTGGTGGAGAAAAAAAGTGGAATATTGAACCATTGCCTCAAATGCTTCAATGAGGCAGCAGGGATAAAGTTACTGCATAAAGAGTCTGGCAGGATATGGGCAGAGAGTCAATCCAAGCATGTGGCTGTACATTATAGACAAAGGGTCCTCAGTGTATTATATCATGAAATATAAAGCAGATTATAATAATCATTATTATTATGTTTTAAAGCCAATATTTATTCATCATTGCCTCACAGGAATCTAATCAGAACTTTATATGAATTGTCTCTTTCAAACTTCATAACAACAATATGAGTAGTTAACATTATTGTCCCCACTTTTAGATGAGGAAACTTTAGAGATGACAAATAAGTTTTCATGCCATGCATTCTGTCAAACCATATTATCAGATTATTTTTGAAATGTACCCAGAGATATCTGTTTACTGCTGTAATGGAAGATTATGTAGAAGACTGAAGATCTCATCTAAAACAACTATAAAGTTCAGATTAAAAAAAGCAAATCAAAACATACAAAAACAAAAATCTTGAATAGGATAAAGATAATCAAGGTAACCAAGGTAACCAGAACTTGAAAAGCTAAGGTATTTGAAAGAAGAAAGCCAGAGAGAGGTGAACTAACAATCCATATACTATTTTTTTTTTGGTTGCCTATTTGTGGCCAGGCTAAGAGTCTGAGTAGATAGAGAAGCCAGCAGAGTTTTTAGCCAATATAGTAGGACTGGGAAGATAGGAATCATAAACTGTTTTGTCAAAGACAGACAGGACTTTATGAGCTAGTCAGAAAAACAGGAATAAAAAAAGAAAAGCTAATGCTCAGTTATTTTCCACTTAAGACATGTACCTATTTAGTGCTAAAAGCTAGAAGTTAAGCAGAAAGCTGCTAAATAGCAGAGCAAACTTTTAAGCAGCCTAAAAGAGCTTAGGAAAGACAAATGAAGCACCAGACTTGCCGAAAAACAAGAGTCCTCAAAAACACCAGAGACCACAATTTCAGGCACCTAGAGAGATATACACTAGGCAGCAGAAAAACAGAGATAAAACTTTCTGAAGACTTTCATTAGCTTTGAGCCAGTGAAACCCTAAGTGGATTAACATTGTCTGATACATTCGATCTGCCCAAGAGAGGATATGGCAAACTCACTCTGGAAGGAGGAAACATTGACCAGAGCCTCTATAGTTTTTCATTAAAACTGTCAATCATTCAGTCAAAAATTCACAGCATACCAAGAAAGATGACAAAAAGAAAAAAACTGTGTAGATTAGAAAAGACCTACAGATGGAGTTTTGGAGATTTTAGCATTGTGATTAGCATCTACAATAAAATAGGTGACAAGATGTTGAATATATAAAAACAAATTGAAAACTCTCAAACTGAAAATAAACTAAAATTAATTAAGAACTAAGACAGATTTTACAACACATTAGACACAGTAGAAGAAACAATTAGTGAAATGAGAGATAGATCAGTAGAAAATATCCAGACTAAAGCACAGGGACAAAATAGGACAGAAAATACCAAAAAGATAGCATCACAAATATATGAAGCATGGTTGTTTCAGAAAGTGAAGAGATAGCAAGTATAAGAGATGTTATATTTAAATATGTAGTGAACAACAATTTTCCAAAACTGGTAAATGACATTAATACATTAAATTCAAAGACAGCTGTAATTTTCAAGCAAGATAAATACAAATAAGTAATTCCTAGGTATAGCATAGTTAAATTTCTAAGATATTAAGAAAACATATTAAAAGCAAAGCATGAAAAAAGATAATATTTCAAAAGATCAATTACAGGATATACTGCTGATTTTTCACAGACTTATGTAAGCCAGAGAACTAACTGTCTAATTAATGACAGATTTAGAATATGAAAATATGACTGATAACCTGTTTTACAAACAATAAAAACATACTTCAAAAGTGATGATAAAATAAAGACATTTCTAGGAAAATAACTGAATGAATCTGTAGCTACTATATCCAAACTTTTTTTTTTTTTGAGTTGGAATCTCACTCTGTCACCCAAACTGGAGTGCAGTGGCCGCTGCCGGCCACCGCAGCCTTACCTGCTGGGCTCCGGCGATCCTTCCGCCTCAGCCTTCCAAGTAGCTGGAACTACAGGCGTGCACTACCATGCCCAGGTCATTTTTTGATTTATTGTAGAGATGAGGTCTCGCCAAGTTTCCCGGGCGGGTCTCGAACCCTCGGGCTAGGGCAATTCACTCACCTCAGCCTCCCAAAGCGTGGGATTACAGGCTGAGCCACCGAGCCCGGTTTATATCCAAACTTAAAGAAATACTAGGGGAGATGTTTTCATGTATAACAAAAAAATACTAAAGCAGTAAGAAAAATAAACCCAGATGGAAATATGAAAATGAAGGAAGGATTAAAGAATGACAGCTGGGCTCGGTGGCTCAGCCTGTAATCCCAGCATTTTGGAAGGCCAAGGTGAGTGGATTGCCTAAGCCCGTGGGTTCGAGACCCGCCTGGGCAAATTGGTGAGACCTCATCTCTACATTAAATCAAAAAACTAGCCGGGCATGGCAGCACGTGCCTGTAGTTCCAGCTACTTGGAAGGCTGAGGCGGAAGGATCTCCTGAGACCAGCAGGTCGAGGCTGCAGTGGCCAGGAGCGGCCACTGCACTCCAGTCTGGGTGACAGAGTGAGACTCCAACTCAAAAAAAAAAAAAAAGAATGACAGAAAGAGTTAATATGTGGGTAACTTCAAATAGATATTACCTTTCTAAACAATAATATTATTAATATCGTGTGCCATTTCGAAGGTTGTAGAATTAAATGCACAATGATAATAAGAGATAAAGCAAACTAGCATAAAATGAGTTCATGTGCCCTACAAATTGTTCATTTGTATTGTTATTATTTTTAATATTTTTGAGTCAGGATCTCACTTTGTTGCCAGCCTGGAGTGCAGTGGAAGAATGATCACAGGTCACTCAACTGCAGCCTCGACCTCCTGGGCTCTGGCAGTCCTTCTGTCTCAGCCTCCTGAGTAGCTGGGACTAGTGACGCACAACACCACACATGGCTATTTTTTTTTTAATGTTTTGTAGAGACAAGTTCTTGCTATGTTACTTAGGCTGGTCCCTAACTTCTGGATGCAAGGAACCATCTTGCCTTGACCTCCCAAAGTGCTGCAAGTACAGGTGTAAGCCACTGTGCCCAGCCTGTATTGATTGTAATAAGACAAAAATAACAAGGAGAAATAAGGAGTTAAAATATTGACTATAAGAAAAGGCAGAAAGTGAGATAAAAATAAAGCATTATACAAATGAAAAAAATAAAAAGATAGCATATATAAAACCAAATATATCAACATTGTTAAAAGTAAATGGCTCACTAAGTGGCAATAACGACAACAAAAAGGAAAATAATAAAATGGTGAAAATGTAGAGAAACCGGAACCTTCATACATTCCTTCTGGGTATGTTAAATGGTGCAACTGTCATGAAAAATAATTTGGCAGTTCCTCAAAAAGTTATATAGAACTATCATATGATTTGACAATTTTATTTCTAGGTATATACCCAAAATAACTGAAAACAGATATTCAAACAAATGCTTGTACATTGATGTTCATAGTAGCACTATTCAGAATGGCGAAAAGATAGCCCAATTCACAATAGCCAAAACAACCCAAATGTCCATCAGCTAATGAGTGAATAAGTGCAGTATATCTATACAATGGAATGCTACTAAGACATTCAAAAAAGGTGAACTTTGATGATGTTATGCTAAGCAAAATAAGTCAGACACAAAAAGTCATGTTATAATTTTTCATTTATTTAAAATATCTAGATAAATTCATAGAAATCTGGTTTAACATAATCCATATAGATTAATATAATCCATATTTAGATCCATATAGTCCATAATAAAAAGATAAATTCATAAGAATATAAAGAGGTGTAGTTGTCAGTGTGTGTAGGAAGAGGAAAACGAGAAGCAATGTTTCCTTTGATGGTGATGAAAATGTTTGGAGACTAAATAGCAGTGATGGCTGCATACATTGTAAATTTACTACATGCCATTGAAGAGTACACTTTTTTTTTTTTTTTTTTTTGAGTTGGAGTCTCACTCGGGGGCCCAGACTGGAGTGCAGTGGCCGCTCCCAGCCACCGCAGCCTCGACCTGCTGGGCTCCGGCGATCCTTCCGCCTTAGCCTTCCAAGTAGCCAGAATTACAGGCATGCACTACCACGCCCGGCTGATTTTTTGATTTATTGTAGAGACGAGGTCTTGCTGCCCAGGCGGGTCTCGAATCCGCGGGCTCAGGCAATCCACTCACCTCAGCCTCCCAAAGGCACAGGATTACAGGCTGAGCCACCGAGCCCGGCTGAAGACTATACTTTAAAATGGTTAATTTTAAGTTGTTTAACTCTCATCTCAATAAAATATTGAAGTAAATGAACCAAAATATTTTCAATTAAAAGAAAAAATGTTTAGATTAGATAGTAAAACCCAACTGTATACTGTCTATTACAAACATAATGTGTGTGACACTATAAAATGGCTAAAAGTGAAACAATGAGAAAGTAATTCCATAAAGTTACTAACATAAATAAATCTTATGTGGCTTTACTAATGTATCAAACAAAATAAAACTAAGAAGAAAGCATAATGAAGCATTTAATGATAAAATGATTAACTTGAAAAATAAAACCATTCTAGATTTATATACACTAATAATATACATTGAAAAACGATAATATTAACATTGTATTAAAAGGAGATACATGCAAATCCATAACCAGAGAAGGGTCCTAGATCTAATGACTTTATTGATAATGCATCCTTTTTTTACCAGGTTGCTACACCCATTCTCCAACTACTGCAAGTGCTGGTTGTTCGCCAGCTCCCTACTATAGCGTGCCTTTAGCTAAAAGAATGGTTGGCTACCTTTGATGTTGCAGTCTACAGTCAGTGACTGATACAGTGGTACAAAATTCTAGCTGGCTTCTTGCCTCTAGGTAGCACCTACTTCGTGTTGCAATTCAGGCACTGGAGCCTGAATCATGGGTCAGGCAGAAGACAGTCTCCAGTTGATACCACAACCATGCTTATCTTGCTTCTCTTACTATATCCCACTTCTCTCATTCCCTCTTCCCTGAGACTATTATCTCAACAAATCACCTTCCAGGAATTCCCATCTCAGACTTGGTATTTAGGGAACTTAACCAGAGAAAGAGTTTACATGCTTTTGTCAGTAAATGATAGTGGACCTAGAAAAAAAAATTAACAGTATTTGAGAACAATAAAGCAAATAACAAAATGGACTTAATTCATTTATTTATGGAATAGTGTACCCAATGATAATGGGATGCATTCTTTACAAGCATACATAAAGTATTTATAAAAATTAACATACACTAGGCCAAAGAGCAAACTTCGAAGAATTTAAAGTATTGAAATTGTTAAAGGTTATGTTTTCTGATCACAGGAAAATTAAGCTAAAAATTGTTTAAAAATTAGAAAATTTTAAAGTGTTAGTAATTTGAGCAATGTCTAAGTAACTCCTAGGTCAAAGAATAAATCACAATACAATTTTGAAAATGCTTTGAACTAAATAGTAATGAAAATGCACCATATAACTTTTGTGAGATGCAACTTAGAGTATGTATGGAAGAAAATGTCAAACCTTAAATGCATATCTTAGAAAAATATCAAAGACTGAAAATTGGTGAGTTAAGTATGCACAAGTTAGAAAAAACTTTAACTATAGAAAAAGGAAAACACATACACTTTTGGGAGATATATATATCTTCCAAAGTAGAAGAAAGGAAATAAGAGTAAAAGATACGAATAACGTAAGAAATATGTTAGATATAAAGTCAAAAGTTGTTGCTATGAAAGGTTGAATAAATATGATAATCAGAAGAAACTAATAAAGAAAAATAAGGAAAACCAGAAATTATTAGCTCAGGAATGGAAAAAGAAAACATATAAATTCTATATATATCACCTAATGCCAATAAAGTTAAGAATTTAAATAAAATAAACAAATTGCTAGAAAAACAAAACTTACAAGACTTAAGCATAGATTAATAAAAATATAAATAGTCATATATATTAAATAAATCGAGTTCACAGTTAAATACTTTCCCACTCTTTGATCATTGGACCTGGTAAATTGTCTGGTGGCCTCTAATAGGCTAACCAAATAATTTATTATCCAGACAAGGATGTGTTAGGATGTAAAAGAGTCATTATTACTAACTTTCTAGGAAAACAGACATAAACCAAGACTGTTGTAAGAAACTGGGTCTTTTGGATACCACGCTGAAAAGGCCCCTATACGTTCTGGTTTTGTTTTTTCTCACTCACTACACTTTAGTCCTTTTGGACTTCCTAGTACCCTTGGAGTATACCAAGCTTGCTTCTATGCCCAGAGAATTGACATTACAGTTCCCTCTACTCCAAAGTGCTATTCCCCCAGATATCTTTGGCCTGTGCTTTGCTTCTCTCGGGTCTCCTATTAAATGGTACCTTATGAGAGTAGCATTCACTGACCACTCTGTAAAATAGCATACATGCTTCAACCCATCTCACTCTCCATTGCCTTACCTTCCTTCATTTCTCCTTATAGCATCTATCACCATCTGGCATACTTGGATATTTCTATTTGTTTATTTTCTGTAGTAAGTGCTGGGAAGTAATCCAAGGATCAACTTACAAAGTGTGAACAGTTCACCAGGAAAGGGATATTGGTACTAGAATCATAACTTTGAAAGCTTCAAAATGGTTTGCATACAACTTAGTCAAAACTGTGGAGCCACTAACAATTTTAACTGGCAATTGAAATGATAGAAGCTGTGTTTTAGAAAAATAAACATGCGAGAGCAGAGCCCTGGCCTCTGGGTAATTAGAGTAGTCCACTGATAATGGAATTCTGGAATTGTCCCCTTAATGCTTCATATTTGACTTCAATATTGTTTATGCCCTTGAAGTTATCCTGCCTTCTAGTTAGAGATCCTGATTATCAAAATTGATCTTAATTCACCACACCCTGTAACAACACCTAATAAGGACCATGGGGTCCATAGGGACGCTTCCAGTTAAACCAGTTCTCTGCATCTGGGTCAGATACCCCAACACAGGTGCCCCATAGTACCAGCTTCCTTCCATCTTCCATAATCCAAAATATGGTAGTCCCAGAATGTCTTGCAGCAGAGCCAGCCTGAGTTAAGCCAGAAGTAACAGAGCTTGACAAAATTTTGAAACGAAAGGACAAGGAAAAGGGAAATTCAAGAAGGATACCAAGTTTTGAACACTGAGTGATGGGGAAAATAATGATTTAATTAGCATGTGTGGGAGAACCGGAGAAAAACTGAGCATTTCAGTTAATAGCACTATGACTTTGAGTATGTGACAGACAAAAGGTATCTGGAAATGCAGAGTTCAAAAATCAGGAAGTAACTTTTGCATCTGGGATTCAGATTTGGGGAGTATTTGCATCAATGTGATAACTGAAGCCCAGAAGGCAAGTGAGATGAGCAGAAAGGATGCATGATAAAGTGCAAACCACCTTTGTGAGATATTAGAGCCAATTTAAGCAGAATGACGAGGAAAATAAATAAGGGATGAAGAGAAAAGGGAAGGTCCTTTTATTAACATGAGAATGGTAGATAGGCATAGGTATTGGAGTAGAATCTTTGGAAGAGTTGCTGTAGTGAAAGTGAGTAGATCTACAAGAGAAAGAACAGTGTAATAATCAAGCAGCTAAGAGGACCCAGATGGGGGCAATCTATCAGGGGGCTAAGAAGGCATGGTTTTATTACTTTATTACTTTGACTATTTCAGACAGGAATAGAAAAGCAAACAAACATTGGGAGCTTACTCAGGTTGTCATTTGACCTAACAGGCATAGGACTGAACTGATATCTGAGGATTAACATAATCTATACAAGCTGTCAAGATGTAAGCAATTCTAGGGTATAAAATAGCACTGAGCTGACAGCTCCAGTTGAGAAGTCCTGCCTTTTATACAGATACTGAAATAAACACCAAAGTCAATCAAACTTTAACTATAATATTGGAGTGAGAAAGAAACAGTATCACAGAGTATCAAAACTGGATAAAAAATTACTCTTTTCATGGATTTATTAAGCAATTGATTAAGTGATTGACTGATTCAACAGGCCTTGAGTACAGACAAGGTGTCAGGCACTGTTCTCAGCCCTAGAAATGCATACGTCTCAGATGAAAAAAGATAAGGTACAGAGAGGTAAAGACACTTAAATAAGGTCTAAAAAGAAATTGATGACAAAACCTCCTGAGTCTTGGTATATGCTTTTCCACCCTGTGTTCTATTTCTTATATATTTCTCTAAAACAAGTGCTAGTTATTTTTTCTAAATACAGACTAATTTCTTCTGAAGCCACTGGATATTCTTACCATTTTCTAATTTGTGCTGATTTTATAGGTTGCTTCATTTGATAAAATGAAACTTTATTTTTCCAACTTTAAAATAATAATATAAATGCAACCTGCCCTTGTTTTTGCATGATAATAAGCATGCCAGAGGCAGTCACCTGAGTTCCTTGAAAACTATGGAGACAAAAGCAGGTATTCAACATTACCAATAAAATCATTTTCTCTTGCTATCAAATGTTCACTTACATAGCAAGAATTTTTCTTAATTTTTTTTTAAGTCATTCCAATCCAGCTGTGTCATAGAATATCATTCTTTATATCTGGAACATGTAAGAGAATTGCTGGTTTCATTTCACTAAGAGGTGACTCACATGGGTTAGCTCTATGAACGATACTGGAAGAAGAACTCCTTCTATGAAAATAACTAACAATATTTTGTGATACATAATAGATTATTTCGGGAGTAGGTGTGCCCTGTTCAATGCAGTTCAATACATCTTCTCCACCCTGGCTATGCTGCATTATTCTTTTGCCAGCTTGGTTACACTGTGAACTGCATTTCCCAGAACTGGGTTTAGAATGACACAAGGTTGAATGATTTGGGAGAGGAAGAAGTAAGCAAAAGCCATTGTTACACTTTGAAATTTGTCATTGTGTACAGGAAAGATGCAATGATTTGGCAGATTCCAGTGTGTCTAGGCTCTTCTCTACTCCACATCTAGCTCTCTCCTCAACTACCATCCCTATTGTAGCAGGCAGAATTCTAAGATGGCCCAGCCTTCCTGCTCAGTGTTATTCTCCCCTTGTAAAATGCACTACTCTGGAGTGTGAGTGGAAGCTGTGAATATGGTGGGATATCACTCCCACAATTAGGTTACTAATTAGCTGGCTTTGAATTAATAAAAGTGAAGCATATCTGAGGTGGTCTGATTTAATCATGGGAGCCTTTCAAAGGCAAAGTATAAAGAGGTACAGTCCTATTGGCTTTGAAAACACATCCTCCATGAATCCTACAGCTTCAATGAAGTAAATTCTGCCAAGAGTCACATAAGCATGGAAGAGACCACAAACCTCAGGTGAGACCCCAAGTCTGGCTAACACCTTGAATGTAGCCATGTGAAAACCTAAGAAGAGAACCAAGCTAACCTGCACCCACTCTGCTGACCCATTGAAACTGTGAGATAAATATATGTTGCTTTAAACTCCTAAATTTGTGGTGATTTGCTATGTAGCAACAGAAAACTAACATGTCTGCTCACCAAAAGAAATCTCAGGGTGATATCAGAGGCCTTGCTGCAAATTCACAGAGGCAATATCCATGAAGAGCAAATAACATTCACAAACTTCTTCACCAGTCTCTGTTGAAGTTCTTACTCTAGCAATCAGATATGCCAGCTTCAATATTCCCCTGCAAGTTCCACCTTTCTAGCTCTTTCCACAATTGTTTAATGTCTAATTACTAGAATAACTTGCTCATTTTACAATAGTCATTGTGGTTCTGCTTTCTAAATAAACCCTGACTGACACAGTTATTGGTCAGAAGTTGTAACGGGAAAATAGGATCTTTAGAATGGAAATCTGCAATTGGTTTTATGATCTAACTAGACTTAAGGATATTAATGACACTGTCACCAGTGTTAAAGAGCACATTCCTGCTCCAAAGCATTCAGTGACAATACTGTTTATACACTTGTAGACATAGAAGGCAATGTATTCTAAGTATCCATAGAAGGCAATGTTTTGGATATCAAGTGGTTGCTGTCATAAACATTTTTAGTTTTTTTTAAAAGCATTTTGAGGCTAGTTGGCCAATTATAAGCCTATTGGAAGAGTTGGAGAAAGAAAATGATTATCTTTTGGCTTTAAATACCTACTAGAAGGTCCAGTAAGGGAATCAGAAAGCTTGTATTACTCTCCCAACAGTAAATCTTACCTTTTATGACCAAAGGGACAAAGATTTCTGAAAATCAAGCCAAAAGTCTAATCCTGTGTGTGTCTAAAGCACAATCCACAATCTCATAAGGCTTGAATCCACAATCTCATAAGGCTTCATGTGTTACATTCAGGTCATTTACTGAGAAAAAGCAAGATTTTAAAAATTTGAATAAAAAAATTTAATGGGCAGATTCTAATGAATTTGAGGATATCACACCCTAAAAATGCTGCTGAACCTTCTTTTCCAGTAGAAGCAGACTTTCTCCCCTTATCTGAGTAGGTTATTTCTCCTGTAGTTGAAGAATTTGCATTGATTTCCCCTGGGATGGTTACCTACAGGGTAATTGTAGTAACTATCTTCTCTGTAGGTAACTAGCTTCTCTACTTCACAGCAACTGGCCACACTCAGGACCTAGTCCCACTATTCATTGCTTCCAGATTTATAACCAGACTTAAGTCCTGGAAGGACTCACAGGGTCAGATGCAAAACTTGGCCCATGAGAACGTTTCACACACAGTTAAAGAACTGCAAGATTTTCCCAATGTATATTGAATGAAAACTGTCAGACCGGGCTCGGTGGCTCAACCTGTAATCCCAGCACTTTGGGAGGCTGAGGTGAGTGGGTTGCCTGAGCCCACGGGTTCAAGACCAACCCGGGCAACTTGGCAAGACCTCATCTCTACAATAAATCAAAAATAAGTCAGATGTGGTAGCACGCGCCCGTAGTTCTGGCTACTTGGAGGGCTGAGGCAGGAGGATGGCCGGAGCCCAGCAAGTTGATGCTGGGGTGGCCGTGAGTGTGCCACTGCACTCCAGCCTGGGCGACAGAGTGAGACTTCTACTAAAAAAAAAAAAAACTGCCAAATATGTATGGGAATAGATACTAAGAATGTTAAGCCAGGCTCAGTGGCTCAGCCTGTAATCCCACGCTTTGGGAGGCTGAGGTGAGTGAATTGCCTGAGCCCGCAGGTTCGAGACCCTCTGTGCAACTTGGCGAGACCTCATCTCTACAATAAATCAAAAATATTAGCCGGGTGTAGTAGCGCGCACCTGTAGTTCCAACTACTTGGAAGGCTGAGGCGGAAGGATAGCCGGAGCCCAGCAGGTCGAGGCTGCAGTGGCTGGGAGTGGCCACTGCATTCCAGTCTAGGTGACAGAGTGAAACTCCAACTAAAAAAAATAAAACCAAAAAAACAAAAACAACAACAAAAAAAAGAATGTTGGATCAGGGTAGAACAAATAATAGTTTGTTTGAGTCAGGGTAAATGTGTTTATATGAGCACATGCTGCAAAGGCTCTGGACTTAGTGTGTTATATTGAATAGCTTGGAGTGACACTAATAGTATGAATGAATGGTTAACTAAAACTTAGATTCATACATAGCTTACAGTGAATGTAATTGAAAAGTTGAGATTTACTTGGTATATGTAAATAAAAGTATCCAAGCTCTTAGATATATCAAAATTACTAGCAAGAATTTATTATATAAGTCCTACTCATATAATGGTCTTGGGACTTTCTCTTTACCAAGGCCCATACAATCTTAGCTCTTTGGTGGCTAGTCTCTGCAGGGCAGGAATGATATTATTCTGTGGACATTGGTCTTCATTCTCCAAATTCAAAGGGAATCATGTGATCTTACAATGGTAAGAGTCACATATAAGCATTTATATACTAAAGAGAAGGTGAGTGTGTCAGTTAAAGTTCGATCACAAAAACAGAACCACTAGGAATGATATAAAATCTAGGGTTTATTATAGGCATGTACTCAGAGGAGCTACTTAAACAGTTTAGGCTTAACTGTTTGCCTCTGCAACTGTTGCTGGGCCTAGACCGAGGATCAGAGTAGCTACAAGAAAAGACAGGTAGGAGCTAGAGGAATATCAGCTTTGACTGTTGCCCTGAAGATGTACACACAAGGCCACAAACCAGAGGTAAAAAATGAAGAATTCAAGCATGGGCTGGAGAAGCCGCCATGAAGGTGAATTAACAGATCAGCAAAAATGTGCATGACCTCCTAAACATAAAACTAGTATGGAAGCTCCTTCTATTTTGTCTTCCAAATCCCATGCAACATATTTCCAGAGTATACTAACACAAAACTACTTAACAAACAGAATTCTTGAGAGCATAGTGACATCTATAACAAAGTCAGAACAGTAGTCAGAATAATTAAAACCATTGGCATCTTTGGCTTTGGCTAATTGATCATGGTGTCCTTGGGAATAAAATAGAACAAAAAATTAAAATTTAACTTGTATAAGTGAAAAAAAAAAAAAAACTTCTAGGTTAAAGAGAAATCTGTCATAGAGTTGAAACCCCAAACTAATTCCCAAACTTGCGCCAGTTTACAAATCCAGGGTTACTTGAAAAAAGAGAAAGCCAGGTTCCTTCAAGAAAGGATCTTACTACACTGCCAAAATTTACACTTCAAATCTTTCTCTGAGTCTTTCTCAGTGTGAGCATTAGTTACTTAACACAGTGATTTGGATCCAAATCTTTCAGGAATCATTGTACATAGGCTTTGAAATGACACTAATTTCTGAAGACCCAAATGTCACTGTGGTCTCCTGGTTAGAGCAGAAGCTTACGACAGTCATGTAATTATACAGTTTTGACTCAGGTCTATCTCACAGTGAGTACAGCATATCTCCAAACCCAACCTAGGGTTATCTCCTCTATTGCACAGTGCAAAGTTAGTAGACATACCCAGAAACTGGCAGAGTTTTCACATTGGTTTCCAGACATACAATGTCAGGGCTCTTGTATATATATATATATATATTTTTTTTTTTTTTTTTGAGTTGGAGTCTCACTCTGTCACCCAGACTGGAGTGCAGTGGCCGCTCCCGGCCACCGCAGCCTCGGCCTGCTGGGCTCCAGCGATCCTTCCGCCTCAGCCTTCCGAGTAGCCGGAATTACAGGCATGCGCCACCACACCCAGCTGATTTTTTTGATTTATTGTAGAGATGAGGTCTCGCTGCCCAGGTGGGTCTCGAACCCGCGGGCTCAGGCAATTCACTCATCTCAGCCTCCCAAAGGCGCGGGATTACAGGCTGAGCCACCGAGCCCGGCTCCACTCTTGTTATATTAAAAGCCACATAGAAGCTACTGGAATTGCCTCTACTTAGCAAAATAGTAAACCAATGCAATACCACACTGTGGAAGAAATTGCAAATATCATTGTCCACCATAAAGACCTTATACAATGAAGGTGTGGTGATTCAGATCACATGTCCAATCCACCTGCTTACCTGACCTTTATAGAAGAGACAAATGGATCTTTAAAAATAAAAGGAGCCGGGCTCGGTGGCTCAGCCTGTAATCCCGCGCCTTTGGGAGGCTGAAGTGAGTGGATTGCCTGAGCCCGCGGGTTGGAGACCCGCCTGGGCAGCGAGACCTCATCTCTACAACAAATCAAAAAAATCAGCCGGGTGTGGTAGCGCATGCCTGTAATTCCGGCTACTTGGAAGGCTGAGGCGGAAGGATCGCCGGAGCCCAGCAGGTCGAGGCTGCGGTGGCCGGGAGCGGCCACTGCACTCCAGTCTGGGTGACAGAGTGAGACTCCAACTCAAAAAATAATAATAATAATAAATAAATAAATAAATAAATAAAAGGGTACTATTGTAAACTTAACTTGGTGATAACTACAATTGCAACTGCTAGAGTAAATCAACAATTCCCCTGATACCTGGTACCCAGCTATTGTTCTGGTGAATGATTTTTCTCTTTATACTTAATAGTATGGACTACCAAAATCAATCTGGTTTCTGTTGGCCAGGCCAGCCTGGTTCACTGAACTAGTTCACTGTTATATCAACCCAATCCCTATGGCATAATCTTGTCTGCAGCATCGATCGTTGTTTCTCCTTTCCTTACACTGACCCGCATTATTGATGGTCTCAGACAACACTGCTTGTGCCCAGGGAACTCATTTTTAGCAAAGGGTAGCAATGACCCCATGCTTATTTAAGTTACTGGTATTACTATGTTCCATAGTACCCTAAAAGAGCTAAATTTTAAAATGGATTTTTGAGGACTCAGTATGCTTGTTGAGTGGCAATACCTGGCAGGGCTGGGTTGATTGCCTTCAAGATGTCATAAATACTCCTTGTCTGTAACCATGATGCTATTTGTATCTGCAACACTATGGTGCTATTTTTCCTTAGCTAGTATTTACAGATCAGGGATTCAATGGGAAGAAATAAAAATGACTATATTCACTATAGCCCTTGGTCATTATCTAGCAAAAAATGTTCCCCACACTCATAAATTTGTGGGCTCTGCTGGTTTTCAGGTCTCACTTCCTAAGGGAACTAAGAGACTTCCATTGGGGGAGGGGGGCACTGTAATTACACCATTAAACTAAAAGTTGAAACTGTTACCTGGTCATTTTGATCTCCTTGAGCCAGCAAAACAATAAGCAAAGACATGGGTATTGTAGTGTTGAGGTGATTGATCCTGACTATCAAAAAGAAATTAAATTGCTTCTACACAATAGGAGTGAGGAAAATCGTGTCTAGAATGCAGGAGATCCTCAGGTGCACGTCTTCATTGTTCCACGTCCTGCAGTCAAAGTTAATGGAAAACTACATTACAGACAAGAACACATGACTAGCTGAAGTTCTCACTGACGGTAAAAGAAATGTGGAACACATGTTGGAAGAAAGAAGATATAACTGCCAGCTATGATCATGTAGTACAAAAAATGAACTGGTTTGCCTACAAGTATTTCTTTATTTTGATGTGAGCATATTTATGCATGAGTATTAACCGATTAATTTTGTTTTACTTTCAAAAGAAAGTCTCTCTGCTTTCTACATTCCATAAGTCAACCGTATAACTCACTCTTAAGGATGTCAAGGGGCAATAACTCAGAAGAGAAATATCACTCCAAACAATGGTTGAAGTGAGATCTTGTGTTTCCTCTTTTTGGGAGAATGTGTGTTTGCAATCTTACAAAGGAATAGCTATGTCATGTTGGTCAGAAGCTTTATTTTACTATGGTCTTTACTTGGAAGTTAAACATAGGAAAAAAGAGGTCTGTATGCACACCAATTTGACAAGCAGTAGAGTACGCTGGATTGCTCTATTATCAACTTGGTTATTCTGAGAACTACATTTCCCCAAATCTTCTTTTCTATATAATTCTGGGTAAAAGTTTTTCAAAAATTAAGTTTTGTGAGAGTTTGGAGGCAGAAGCAGCAGCCATCATTCTGTGAGGTCAGAGATGGTGAGAGATAAACACAGATATACCAGAAGATTCTAATCAGCCCAAGCTCTTTCCCACTCCACAGCCAGTTTTTCTTCCCAGCTGTTGGTCATGCTGACTAACAGCACCCCAGGCCCACTACCAGATGCTTTGCTGAAAACTTACAGAGTTAATAGCCATGAGAACCACCAACCCTCCCTTGATATCTGCACCAGGCCCCTTACCAGACATGCCTAACTTCCAGATTTTGCTGCAAGCTCCAATTCATTCACCCACCTCCAGGCTTGTCAGTGACTTATCTCTCTGATCTGAACTCCTTTTTCTAGACTTTTAATTCTCTACATCTTCCTTCACATATATAAACTCTAATAACTATAATAAACTTCCTGTACCATAACTCTCATAATGGTTCTACTCCCAATCAAACTGACTGATACACTGGCCTATAAATAAAAAGCAACTTTCCTTTCTTTTGTAAATTAGCTTATAACAAATGGAACACAGAATAGCCCAATATCAGAGTCAGTGCCCAAAACAGAGCAAACTATAAAGTTCACATTCTCTTTTCATGAATTTGCTCACCTGGCTGAACAGAGAATTCTCTGAAAATGTTTGCATGTCTTCCTGGGAGTTTTCACTGGGTAACTGATGAGATCCTTTGCTTGGGGTAGCAGCTGTCTGGCCAACTCAGTCATTCTGATCAATAATATTGATTCCATCCAGGAGGCCAGAATGGGAGAGTATTAAAATCTATTCCAGCTTATCTGAGAGAGTCTCATTATATGTGCAACTCCTCACTTATTAAACTGGGCCTAAGAGGTCCAGAAGACAGAGGCAAAAGATGAGGAATCAGCGCATTGATACCTAGGGAAAAGCTCAAGTGGAATCTGCATGTCTATAAAATTTAATAGAACTGATTTAAAATGTAAATTATTAAAATGGTTTGCCCTGGCATAGAACCTTAAAGTAGTGGCCACTGCACTGCAAGTTTTCACCAGGCTCTGAGTAAAATGTAATCAGCACATTGACTCATGAAATGAAATCATAAAGCCATTTTACTTTGTCTCTAACTGTCTCTACCCATTTATTTAGTGAGGCTTTGTCTTCTTATGTCTGTATAGAAAATGTAGGCACACTCCAATATATGTGTAATAATTCCTAATTTATAAAATATTGTTTCAAGTTAAGAATTCTATGTTCCATTTCACACATGCAAAAACTTGAAGCAGCCTTAATATTGAGGTTCCTGCTATCTCTCCACTCCCCATTCCCCTCTCTCAGCTCTGAAAAATTGTTAGAGGAAGCTTGTAGAAAGGGAAGAAGGGACCAGTAGTTTCTTATCTTTTCCTTACCATTGTTTGCATTTTGTTAATTAAAGTTTCTGACCACTTTGGGTTGAAACATGACAAATAAAGAGAAGAAGGGGGTTAAAGTAAGTTTTTTCATGAATAACGGCTTTTCTTTGGACCTGGCAGTTATCCAGATGACCCTAATGCTCCCTAAGAATCTTTGGGGCCATGCTGGGGAGTGTCTACCTGCATTTCTTCTGATCTCTATCCCAGGTGGTCTGGTCACTCACTCCATTTTCAGCCTCTGAAAATCAGGTGCTATCTTTGCTTTTTCTCTGCTGATATCTATTTTCCTCTCCAGAAAACCATCTGACCCTTTCCCAGCTTTATCTTACACTTGGCCCATAACTGGTCCATGGAAAATTGTCATGTATTCTTCCGCTAAGCAAATGTTGGGAACATAGGCTTCTCACACCATAGGCCTTTCACTGCATCCATTTCTAGGTCTCTTTTGTCTGCAGGCAATCAGGCTATGTCATACTGTATTCTCAGACAGAAATCAGACACCAGTCCAGTGGGTATGTCAATTCTGAGTGGTCCCAGTGAAGTTCTCCTAGCCTCAAAAGAAAGCAGGCACAATCTACTCTTTTCCCTTGAGATGAGTTAGAGAATTTGGTATACACCAATGACTTTCCTCACAATCCTCTTTACAACTTCTTTTCTAATCTCCATCCACAGCCTATTTATATATGTTTAATGTGGATGAAGATACATCAATAACCCTAAATTGTCTAACCAGTTTTTAAGCATCTTTTTTGTGACTCGCTTACTAAAAAATTGTCATGCTCACTTTGCTGTTTGATACCTATTTACTTATATCCTAGAAAGAAACATTCCATTGTAAAATGCTATCATGTAAAATACATTTATTTCTTGAATCATTAAATCTTGCTCATCCTATATCTCAATTTTCAATTTGGTCCCTCAGTTTTTCCAGTTACCAATTTTGCTGTTTAAGTTATAATACTATTATCTCCACAACTACTTCAGATAAATGTGCATTTTCTTTCAGACAGTTAATGACACACTAACTATGATTTCCATGTCTTAGTTCATTCATTCATTTATCAAAATATTTTTCATTAGGTCAAACAATGTGCAAGGCCCTATGCTTAATATAAAAAAAATCAAGGATTATTAAACTATAACTCCTTCCCACAAAAGATCACACAATCGTCAGATAAGACTTATGAGATGTGTATATGAAAGATACTCTAGTCACACAGAGGAAAGAGGAGTCACCAGAGAAAATGAGGCTTAAGTAAAGTCTTCAAAAATGAAATGAAGTTGAGGGGACAGGAAGCCATTTCAGAGATAAAGGGAGAAATATATGTCAAAGGAGGGAGACGTGAAAAGGGATAGAATAGTGATTAGCCATTTTCATTATGCACAAAACACACAGAGTATAAGGCAGGCAATGATGATTGATGATTCACGCCTGTTAAATTGTTTAAAATTTATCTTGAAGGCTATGGGTAACATCAAATTTCAAGCAAAAGTATGTTGTATTAGATTTAAATTTTAGGAAGATCATTCTGACTAAAGCACTACTAAAAACTGGGGGAGAGTTGGTAGTAAAATATACTATGACAAAGCATTGACATTCTCTGAAAATAAGGATCACATACACATACATTTTTATGTAAAACATTGATAACATGTTATAACATTTATCAACACTGCAACAGCAGGAAAAAAGGGTCAATTAAAATATATCAATCATTACATAAAACCAGGCAAAAGCCCATTAAATACAGGATTTTTCACATACAAGATAAAAAGCCTGTGATATCAAATATGATGAGGGTTTGGATAAATAGTTTCTTGCACTGCTGTGGGAGTGCAAATTGGTACAGTCATTTTTGAAAGGTAATTTGGCACTATCTATTAAAGCTGAAAATTTGCACACCCTAAGACTCAGCATGTCCTCTTCTAGATGCCTTCCATTACAAGCACTCATACATGTGTAAAGAAGGTTGGCATAAGGATGTTCAGAATTGCATTGTGTAGCACAAGGAAAATTTGGAAACTATTATAAAAAGATGCTATGAAGTACAAAATGGGATTTTCCCTCTTTCCCTAGATCTAACTATAATATACAGCTGAGAACAAAGGTATTAAGTGCCTCATATTCTCTAAGCATAGAAAACTGATCAATATAGGGGGCCAGCCTTTCCAGGAAACCTTCCCACAGGCAAAATTTCAGTAGAACTGGCACATGACCAACACATGCCCCTACCTTCACCAGGTAGCAGAACTAGGAGGAAGAGAAGAGTTGCTAGGGAGATGTTCTTCCAATTCCTATAGCCAGGAAAGAAAGAACTAGAGGAATTCCTGGGAAGAGTTTGGTGATGTCTACAAGAATGGGAGACTGACATTTTACCTCTCCTTAGGTTTCTGCTTAGTTGCCAGGGAGACCATGCTACAGGTGCAAGGGAACAAACATGAAGAGAGATGGCATGGGGGTAAGAGGGCAGCACTGACAGTTTCTTTCTGTTCCCAGTTCCCATAGGTTTAAAAATAAATCCTACCCTGGCACCCTGGACCTAGAGTCAGGGGCCACAGAAGATAAGGCTATTGAGCTCTGCTCTTCTGCTGGGGTGGGAGCCCTAAGGCAGCTATTTCAAAGGAATACCATGAGCTGTCCGACTGTGGGAAGCTACCATGCTTGCATGATGAAATTAGTGAGCTTGGGCAACCCCCTCAGTTCCCCTCCCTTCCTCCTCCCTCCCTCAAAGGGGGAGGGAGGAAGGAAGGAAGGAAGGAAGGAAGGAAGGAAGGAAGGAAGGAAGGAAG
>NW_007087218.1:70848-102439 GCF_000164805.1 Carlito syrichta | reverse complement strand
TTAGGTGGGCATGGTGGCATACACCTATGTTCCAGCTACTAGGAGGCTGAAGCAAGAGGGTTGAGCCCTGAAAGTTTAGGCTGCAATGGGCTATGATCATGCCACTGTACTTCAGACTGGGCAACAGGATGAGACCTTGTCAAAAGAAAGAAAGAGAGGAAGGAAGAAAGGAAGGAAGGAAGGAAGGAAGGAAGGAAGGAAGGAAGGAAGGAAGGAAGGAAAGTAGGAGAAATTAGTGAGCTGGGAAGGCACAACCAACCGAGGAGAGAATTTCCGGCTGAGCTTTTAAAAAGAAACAGGACAAGGGGAGAGATAAGTCCCCAGCAGTCTATTCTGCCCTTCCTCCAAGCTAAACCCTTATAAACAGAGGCTTATTCGAGTGCAGGGCTGGAGGAGCGAAAGGGGATATTGCTTTGAATCAAATATGAGCTTACGGTGACAAAATGTGCATTACTGAGTCTTAAAGAACTGAAATGGGACTGGTTTAATAACTGAAAGTGGCTTTACTGACTTAAATGAGCTGTCATTAAGGGATCCCACCACACTGCAGGAGAGGGTGGGAGAGAGTTTGTCAGAGCACTGCTGTTGTCATTATTGAGAAAAATAAAACATTCTCATATTCTCTTGGAGAACTGAAACTCCTTTTAAAATAAGTATACAAACTAAATGTTCAACAATAAAAGAAAGTGTATATGCATACACTGTTAATCCAGAAAAAAATGAAATGGCTCAATATTTCAATATGGATACTTCAAAAACATGTTCACTGAAAAAGAAGAGTTGAAGAACAATACAGACACAAGGCCACATCATATACTTTTCATGGAAGCGTGTGTGTGTGTGTGTGTATGTGTGTGTGTGTGTGTAATTCTTAGAAGATTGCTTCTCAAACTCATGTTAGCTCTTTACTTGATAAAGAGAAATAAATAAAAATAGAGAGAGGTCAAAGTTGGAGGACTCTAGCTTTTCGTACGATGTATTTTTTGTCAAAAAAGGACAATGAAATTCTACACTACTTGTGTAACCGAACCAAATTATAAACATAAAAAAGGCTGAAAGCAATTTTATCAAAATAAATCAGTGGTTAATTCTATGTAGTAAGTATTTAAGTGACTGTCATTTTCGTCTTTGTATTTCTGTATATTTTTTAACAAACTTGTCCTTCAAAAAGGGGGACAAAGAAAAAAATCAAAATTAATTCTCAAAGAAGAGAAATAAAAAATCAACATGCAAAATGTTAATCAACCTTATAACAGTTACTTTAATTCTAATAAAATAACAATGAGATATTATTTATCAACATATTGATTTTTAATTATAATAATTAAAGTTATCAAATATAGCAAGTAAAAATGTATATTAGCATATTCCTCTGGGCAGCAATTTGACAGAAGTATAATGTATCTTTTGAAGAGTTTATGGCAATGTACACAAAAAATCTTTCTAAATTATTATACAACAAAACATTAACTGCAGTAATCATTGAGTTTGAGGATTATTGATATTTGCTTATCTTATGTTTTCTATGACATACATACATTGTTTATAAAATAAACATACATGTGTACATTCACATATTTACATATAATACTCTTTTACAGAGTAAGGCTACATTGGGAATCTATTGCAAGGAAATAAGAGATGCTTAAAGATTTAGTGCAAAGATATCCATGGCAACATTATTCATAACAGCTAAAAACTGGAAAAACCTTCATGCTTAACAATAACAGAATGTTTAAGTACATTTTAAAACAACCGTATGATGGAATAGAAAGAAATAAAAATGCCCTTTACAAAATGATGTTTTCAAACACATTGAATTGTATGGGGGAAATTCTTCTGATAGAATGTTGTGAGAAATAAAATGGAAGACAATTAGGGATGCATAAACAGACAGTCAAAGAGACATACCAAATTTAAAACCTATGCATTTGTACAGGCACCGATCAACCTGGCAGCGGGATTTTTCTCTGCTAGCATTTAGTACTCCAGACATAGAAGAATAGAAGATGGGTATCCACTGGAAAGCTATCCCAGTGCCAAATGTAATGAAACCTATCTCTTTCAGGACCTTGGATGTTAGTTTATAATCACCTTTACCAAAGGCATCCTATTCGTAAAAAAAAAAAAAAAAAAAACCACAAGAAAATCCAGAAATCCTACTACCCTGAGAGAGCCTCTACCCACCAAATTTTTAGCATTGTTGTCACATGCAGAAATGGCAAGGCTTTGGTGTACTCAGCAAATGATTTCTTTCCTTGAGGGTATCTGGAAGAACTTTGAGTTTTCTCTGACTCAACTTGCAAGAGACTGACAGAGCATTCACGAGATCATTATTATTCATGTGTTTTTCAAACAAGATCCAAAACCAAATTCTTCACCTGCTCTACCATGCCATGGCTCAAGCAGTCTTTGAAGTCCCATCAACTTTATTGTCTTCTTTGTTATTCTAGATGTTGTTGTTTTGGTAGCCCTCTGTTGGGAATTATGCCACCATACTAATAGTTATGTGAGCCAAAAATATTTCAACCTAACTAAGAACTTTCTGACAACATGTCTGAATTCCATCCATCCAAAGGTTATAAAAACTATAAACTGTCAACTCAAACCTCCTCTCCTTTTAAGAGGCTATGACATGGTAGTCACAATTGCCAGAGTTCAATCCAGACATGTATTAAAGTCTTCAGGAGAATCTTTTAAAAGCATATATTCTAGCTTCTTTTATGTTTTAATCTGATTTGAGTAAATACTTGTTTGTGGTGAGAGATAGGGGTCCAGTTTCATTCTTCTGCATGTGATTGTAATGTATGCCAAGATGGAAGAGATGAGCCGCTGGTGGTTAAAAAGTTTTATTAAAGAAAAAAGAAGGGGCTGGGGAGTGGTGGCTGGCTCTGTAGAGGGAAAACCAGCCACCTTTGTTCTCTTGCAGGCCACTTATAAAACCCCAATCTTGGCTTATCGGGTGGTTGTCTGACCTTGAAATACAGATGTCGAGGCAGGGGGAAGATGGCAGCTGAGTCAATTGGACTATATGAGTCCTGGTGTGAGCGAGTGAGTGTATGGAAAATTTTGTGTGCTGGTGAGTGAATGGGTGTGTGCGTGACTGACTGAGTGAGGGCTAAGGAACTAGAGTGAGGGCTTTCCTGGTGCAGTGGCTGGTGCCATAGCTGCTGGGCTTGGACACTAGTGATTCCCGGGATGCAGAAGCTGAGCACCATTTTCTTTCTTTCTTCCTTTCTTTTTAAAATCAACAAAACTCTCCCTGGGAAGAAAATTCTGGGAGAGACTGTATAAGTGGGGGCTCAAGAGCAAGTGGCCAGGCCCTTGGTGCAATAGCTGATGCTACAGCTTCTCTGCTTGGTCCCTGGCTCTTCCAAAGTCACAGAAACTGAGTGCCATTTTTTTAAATGGACAGAAGTTTTCCTATGAAAAGCAGTGGGGAGAGACTGTCACCCCAGGCTCTCCCTCACCATTGGCAGGAGAGATTGCTGTCTCCAGGCTTTGCCTCACCACTTCAGCATCTGGCAGGGCACTGGCAGCAGGGGCTGCAGAGCAAGTCCAGAGGCAAAGTGCCATGGAAGAGGACAAGCAAGGCACCCCACCATCATCTTGAAGGTGGGTCAGGAAAGTACTCAGACTTGCTCACCACGGAGCAACAGACCAATCTCTGTGACTAGCGGATCAACTACTCAGGGATTGATCGTGACTCAGAGGGAATATCCTGAAAGCATAAACTTCAGAGGGACCTGATGAGTGCTGAGTTCAAGGCACCCCACTCCCTACCCTGATCCAGCCATGACACAAAGGGTGTGGTCAGAAAAGGACGAGGCAGGACTCCAAAGAGATCAGTGGTGAGTCTGGGCCTGACCCAAATCCCCTCCTCCCCAGCAATCCTCTGAATGTCAGGTCCACATAACTGGGCCATGACTGAGAAGGACAAACCCAGACGGAGCCTGGACATCAGTCTCAATAGGAGAACTCCATTCCAGGATAGGCCTGATTGGGGCACCTCTGCGAGTACATGCCTTGGGAAGAGACAACGCTGTACCTCCCCATGGGAGAAGATCTCCATGACCATACAAGAGTGGGAGGGGAGGACTGCAACTCCATGCACCTCTACTGTCCCTCCTTCTTCCCTGATACATACACTGAGAAGAGAGTGAAAAAGGTGGCTCTGCAGGAGAGACCTGATTAGAGGAGCAATTACAGAACCTGCCACAAAAGGGTAGTTTTTTCTGTTTTTTCAATTTTAATTTTAATCTAATTTTTAAAAATTATTTGACTGTTTGTTAGTTCATCTATTTTTAAAATATTTTTCCTTTGTGCATGAATACATGTGAGGGTTTAATCTGCAGCTCTCCTAAATTTTTTTCTTTTTCTGTTTCTTTCTTCTTTTATTTGCCATTTTCTATTTATGTGTGTATATAAATGAGCATTCATCTTTCAATTTTGTTGTTATTATTAGTTTGTGTTTGCTCTTTTGTTCTTCTGGGTTTTTTTATTTTTATTTTTTATAATTTAAGGTGTGTGTCAATATATGTGTAAGGGTTTGATCTGAATTCCTTTTTGGTTGTTTTTTTCTGGTCTTTCTGTTTTTCTTCTCTATTCACTTTGTGCTAGATGTGTGTGTGTGTAGTCTTCTTGGTTTTTTTGTTGTTGTTCTTTGTTTTGTTACACTTTGTTGTTATTCCAGTTTGTTTTCAGGTGTGTGTGTATTCTGTGTCTGTGTGTGTTCAATTGTGTTTTACATTGATTTCTGCTTTGCATCATCATACAGAGTGGTGGTGGGGAGTGGGTCTCAGGGAACACATACCACAATAAGCGAAAATTGTAATTTGCAAGTAGTTTCTGAATCCTAGCACCTCAACCCCTGCTTTAGTCAAATTTTAAAAAACTACAGGAGACCACAAAGCTTCCCATCCACCATTCTATTTTACAAATCCAGAGTGTAGATCAGGTAAGAATAGAGGACTGAGCAAACATCAGAAGGGAAAGTCTCTCCCACTGACACTGAATAACAGAAATAAAGAGAAAAACAAGAGATATATCACAAATGAGGAAAAATCAAAGAAGGACCACAGGCAATTTCAAGTGTACCAAAGATAAAACTCCTGAAAAATCAGACCTTTGTGCCCAAACAATGAAAGTCACCAATGACTGGCCTCAGAATAAAACAGGGGTAAGGGAATGGATGAAAAGAGTAAATAAGACTCAAGAAAGACAAGATACAACACTGAAAGAACTTGTAACAGAGATTTTGGCAATAGAAAGTTTCATCCAGTTAATAAATAACAAGATGACAAGCATGGAAAGCAGAATTAATCTAACTGAAAAAACAATTTCAGAACTTGAAGACCAAAACATGGAATTATCCCGATCTGTAAAAAACAAGAAAGAAGCCTTGGAAAGAAAGATCAAAGTCTACAAGAGATGTGCAATTATATCAAGAGGCCAAACCTATGTCTGATTGATATCCTAGAAGAAGAAAGTGCAATGGAGAACAATTTGGAGGAAGCATTCCAGAGGTAATCCAAGAAAACTTTCACCATCTCACAAGAAAAGTGACCAGCCAAGCACAAGAGATACAGAGAGCCCCCACGAGTCATCAAAAGAGAAGACCAACCCCTAGAAACATAGTAATTTGCCTACAGAAAGTAGGCACAAAAGAAAAAATTCTAAAGGCAGCAAGAGAGAAAGGTCAGACTACCTACCAGGGAAAAATAATCAGAATAGCAGCAGAACTATTGGCAGAAACACTGTAAGCAAGAAGGGACTGGGGCCCTATGTTCAAAGTCCTCAAAGATAAACAATTTCAACCAAGAATTTCCTATCCAACCAAGCTCAGTTTCATCATTGATGGAGAATTAAAATCCTTCCCAGACATCCAATCCCTAAGAGAATATGTAGCTTACAAAACCAGCTCTACAGGAGAAACATAAAAAGGTATTAAGCCCAGCAGAAACAAGAAAAAAAAATGACGGCACACTTCCCAGGAGAATAGCAGAACACAGAATCAACAGAGAATACAGCACAACAAGAAACTTGAAAATACACACATACAACAACCCCAAAACCAAAAAAAAACAAGCAAACAAAGAAAAAACTTTATAAACATTATGACAGGGATAAACAATCACATTTCAAAAATCAACCTGAGCTGGGCTCGTTGGTTCAGACTGTAATCCCGTGCTTTGGGAGGCCAAGGTGAGTGGATTGCCTGAGCCCACGGGTTCGAGACCCACCCAGGCAACTTGTTGAGAACTTATCTCTACAATAAATAAAAAAATTAGCTGGGCATGGCAGTGCACGCCTGTAGTTCCAGCTACTTGGAAGGCTGAGGCAGAAGGATCACCAGAGCCCAGCAGGTAGAGGCTGTGGTGGCCGGGAGCATGCCACTGCACTCCAGTCTGGGTGACAGAGTGAGACTCCAACTCAAAAAAAAAAAAAAAAATCAGCCTGAATGTGAATGGACAAAATGTACTACTGAAAAGATACAGAATGGCAAACTGGATAAGAAACCATGACCCAATTATTTGCTGCATCAAGGATTCACATTTCACTACAAGGGACACACACAGGCTCAAAACTAAAAGATGGAAAATGAGTTTCTAGGCAAATGGATCACAAAAGAAGGCAGGAGTTATGATCATGATATCAGACAAAACAACCTTTAAGTTATCAAAATTTTAAAAGATGCGAAAGGACACTACATATTGATAAAAGGTACAATGCTTCAACAAGAAATATCCATCCTAAATATATATGCACCCAACACTGGATCACCAACATTAATAAAGCAACTACTAAGTAAACTAAAAAAGATATTGACTCTAACACTATTATAGCAGGGGACTTGAATATCCCACTAACAGCCTTAGATAGATCAACAAGGAGATCCAGAACCTAAACTTGACACTTGACCAAATGGACTTAACAGATACCTACAGATTATTCCACCAAACAACCACAAAATATACATTCTACTCATCCCATGTGGAATGTACTTCAAGATCAATCACATCCTTGACCATAAATCAAGCATAAACAAATACCGTAAGGTTGAAATCTTGCCATGCACATTCTCAGACCATAGTGGAATAAAAATAAATATCAACACCAACAACATTTCCCCAAAGTCCACAAAGACATGGACATTAAACAGCATGATGCTGAACAACTGGGTCAACACTGAAATCAAAGCAGAAATTAAACAGTTCCTGGAAACAAATGAAAATGATGAAACATCTTACCAAAACCTCTGGGATGCCATGAAATTAGTTCTCAGAGGGGAATTTATATCTCTACAAGCTCACATGAAGAAAACGGAAAGATCAGAAATTGAGAACCTAACAAATCACCTAAGGGAACTGGAAAGAGAAGACCACCAAAACGCCAACTTTAGCAGAATAATCCCTATCACCAAAATAAGAGCCAAAATACAGGACACATAAGACAAAAATATCACAGAAAACTTCAACAAACAAAAAGCTGGTTCTTAGAAAGAATTAACAAGATTGATGGAACCCTAACCAGAATGACCAAGAAAAAAGACAGAAAAAGCCCCCCAAAAAAGTCTGAAATACAAAGGATCAAATCACAACTGACCCCAAAGAAATACAAAAAATTATCAGAGATTACTAAGTACACGTTTACGGAAACAAACTTGATAACCTAAATGAAATGGAGGACGATCTAACATCACACAACCTCCCCAGGTGGAAACAAGAAGACATTGAGACACAAAATAGACCAATAACAACCCAGGAAATTGACTCTGTCATATGAAAACTACCTACAAAAAAAAGCCCTGGACCGGTTGACTTTCCAGCAGAATTCTACAAAACGTACAAGGAGGAGTTGATACAAATCCTATTGAAAGTATTCCAGGCAATTAAGAAGAGTGGAATTCTCCCTAAATCATTTTAGGAAGCTAACATCACACTGATACCCAAACCAGGTGAAGATCCAACAAAAAAGAACTACAGGCCAATATCCTTTATGAACATAGATGCAAAAATCCTCAACAAGATTCTCGTAAATTGAATACAAAAACACATCTCAAAAATCATCCACCATGACCAAGTAGGGTTTATCCCCAGGATGCAAGGCTGGTTCAACCTTCGCAAGACCATAAATGTAATTAAATACATTAACAGATATAAAAACAAGAACCATACGATTATATCACTAGATGTAGAAAAATCTTTTGGTAAAATCCAGCATCCCTTCTTGATAAAAACTCTCAAACACCTAGGTATAGAAGGAACATACTTCCAAATATTAAGTGCCTTTTATGAATAGCTAACATATTGCTAAATGGACAGAAACTGGAAACATTTCCCCTGAAAAATGGAATAAGGCAAAGTTGCCCACTCTTACCCTTCTTGTTCAACATTGTGTTGGAAGTACTAGCTCTTGTCTAGTATTAGACAAGAGAAGGAAATCGGGGTATTCAAATAGGAAAAGAGGAAGTCAAGTTATTCCTCTTTGCTGATGATATGATCCTATACCTTGAAAATCCAAGAGAACCTATCAAAAACTTGCTTGCACTGATAAAGGACTTTAGCAAAGTCTCAGGATACAAAATAAATGTGCAAAAGACAGTTGCTTTCCTATACACCAACAACAAACAGGCAGAGAACCAAATTAAAAACATAATCCTATTCACAATAACCACCAAAAAAATGAAATACCTTGGCATCTTCCTAACTAGAAGTGAAAGACCTTTACAATAATAACTATAAAACACTGTTCAAAGAAATCCAAGGAGACACAAATGGAAAAATATTTCATGCTCATGGATAGAAAGAATCAATCTTGTTAAGATGTCCATCCTACCAAAGGCAATCTACAAATTCAATGCAGTACCCATTAAGCTACCAATATCATTCTTCTCAGACCTAGAAATGATGATACAGAAATTAATATGGAAACATAAATTACCACAAATAGCCAAAACACTCCTTCGCAAAAGAAAGCAGGAGGTATCACACTTCCAAACTTCAAACTTTACTATCAAGCTACAGTAATCAAAACAGCCTTGTATTGGTACAAGAACAGGCACATAGACCAATGGAACAAGGTAGAGATTCTGGAAGCAAAGTCTCAATTTCTCAGCCAGCACATCTTTGACAAAGCCTCCAACAACAACCACTGGGGAGAGGAGAACCTATTCAGTAAATGGTGCTGGGAAAACTGGCTAATCACATGCAGAAAATTGAAACAGAACCCCTACCTATCATTATACACAAAAATTAACTCCAAATGGATCAAAGACCTAAAAGTAAAACCTCAAACTATAAGAGTTTAGAAAGCACAGGAGACACACTTCTGGAAATTGGAACTGGCAACCAATTCCTATTAAGATTCCTAAAAGCCCATACCTTAAGAAATAAGATAGACAAGTGGGACCTAATCAAACTGACGGGTTTCTGCAAAGCAAAAGAAACCATCAAGAGAATAGGGAGACAGCGATAAGATGGGAAAAAACATTTGCCAACTGTATATCTGACAAAGGACTAACATCTAGGATCTACAAGAACTCAAACGCACCGAAGGGAAAATACAAACAGCCCCATTAAAAAGTGGGCAAAAGACATGAATAGACACTTCTCAAAAGAAGATATACAGGCAGTCAACAGACACATGAAAAAGTGCTCAGCCTCACTCATTATCAGAGAAATGCAAATCAAAACCACACTGAGATACTACTTAACCCCAGTAAAAATGGCCATCATTAATAAAACAAACAACAACAGATGCTGGCAAGGATGTGGAGAAAAAGGAACCCTTCTACATTACTGGTCAGAATGCAAACTAGTACAACCTCTTTGGAAGACAGTGTGGCTGTTTCTGAAAGAAATAGAAATTGACCTTCCATATGACCCAGCAATTCCCCTATTGGGAATATACCTGGAGGAACTCACATAATTCTACAAAAAAAAAGATATCTGCACATATATGATTGTTGCAGCTCTATTCACAATAGTGAAAATATGGAACTAACCATGTTGCCCATCAAAACTGAACTGGATAAAAAAAATTTGGTACATATACACAATGGCATATTATGCAGCCGTAAAGAAGGACAAACATATGGACTTTGCAACAACTTGGATGGATTTAGAGTCCATCATACTCAGTGATCTATCACAGAAATAAAGACCAGAGTACCATATGTTTTCATTCATAAGCGGACCTTGAACAATTATTATAATTCTATAAGAAAGGGATTGGCAAACTGGGAATCCCTAGTGGGAAAGTGTCAGGGGAAGGGAGATGGCATTGGCAGTTGAGGGAAACTGCTAGGGGTGGGAGTGGCATACCTCATCAACAAGGGTACCTGCATAATCAACGTTTGTATACCTAACCCTGAATTGTGCCCCACATCTTTATAATAATAATTTTAAAAAATAGAAATCAGATGCCAGTATTGTTGAGGCCGATCCTACGACCTTGAGGTGCAGATGTCTGCATTAAATCAGTCACTCCCTGGGCATTGTTAATCACTTGTCTCTGAAATGTAGTTTTAGGAAAGCAAAAGCTGGTAGTCAGTACCAGGCTGTTATCAGTCATATAGCTTTGGGATGCAGGTCTCAGGAAAGAAAATATTGGCAGTAAAGCAATTAGTAATAGAATGCTGTTAGAGCACAGTGTTAGCTTTCGCGCCACTGCAACTCTGTGCTCCGTTTGCAAGGTTTATATGATGAATTGTTTTAACTGCAGCCTCCTCTCCAATACCCCTACAAACCCTATCAGTGACTATCCAATTTTCCCAGCACTATTTATTGAAAAGTTTATCCTTTCCCCAGTGTATGTTTTTGTTGACTTTGTTGAAGATCAGTTGGCTGTAGGAATGTGACTTTTTTTCTGGGTTCTCTATTCTATTTCACTGACCTATGCATCTATTTTTATACTAGTACCATGCTATTTTGCTTACTAAAGCTTTGTTGTATACTTTGGAATCGGATAATGTGAATTTATAAAAAATAAAAGCATATATGTTTAGGCCTCATCCTCAAGGATTCTGATTTAAAATTCTGGGAGGTAAATACTTGTTTTATACAATTGCATTAATAAAGGTTAATCTAACTACCTTGCCAGATTTCTCCCTCATAAGAAGATTCATAGCCATGTAGAAGGAAGTAGTCTACTTTCTTTTTTTTTTTTTTTTTTTGAGTTAGAGTCTCACTCTGTCGCCCAGACTGGAGTGCAGTGGCTGCTCCCGGCCACCACAGCCTCGACCTGCTGGGCTCTGGCGATCCTTCCGCCTCAGCCAGAATTACAGGCATGCGCTACCACGCCTGGCTGATTTTTTTGATTTATTGTAGAGATGAGGTCTTGCTGCACAGGCGGGTCTCGAACCTGCGGGCTCAGGCAATCCGCTCACCTCAGCCTCCCAAAGGCACAGGATTACAGGCTGAGCCACCGAGCCCGGCTGGAAGTGGTCTACTTTCAAAGCTAATCCTGACATTTCAATCTTAGACTAAGGCTCCTAACGGGGGTCCTAGTTTGGAATCTTCCTCTCCTATTCGGGGTTTAAACCTAGTATTAGCAGAATATTTTAGGTGCTGCTACCTCTTTAAAGATCACTTTCTAGTCCATAAGTTCCTTATTGTCTCCCCACTGCAGAATGATTGTGGTTTCTGTCCCTACCAAGTCCCCATGTAACTAAACATGACCATCAATAGTATTCGTGGATCTCTGGGGTTGCTACCCTATCTGGACTCTGTAATTTTTGTTATCAAAATTCAAAAACCACAATAGAAAGCATGCACCTAGCTCCACTTACCAATGCTAATGTCTTCCATTAATGTACACATTTGGTTTCCTGAATATTCATGCCTCCCTCCTGACTTCATTCTCTTGATTTCCCAAGTTGCCAGGCAGCCTGAACTGTCAAATCCATGCAAGTCACTTCAGCCTAGTCATGTCCTACTATTACTCAACTCACATCTTTGACTTTGTTGTTGCTGCCATTTTAAGATAATGGGTAAATTGAACATATTTATATGCTAAAGTGAAGAACAAGAGAGGGAAGAATCAGAAAAAAGAGGAAAGATTGATGAAATTAGGTTCTTCTTTGTGGAATGGGACTAGGGGTAAAAGCAGAGCTGAAATCATACAGTGATTGGAATACAATATGCTGAGGAAAAGATAGAAGCATAGAATTCTGAATCTCCAAATTGTGTTCTTGGCTGTTCACTTAATAGGAAAATGAATAAACAAGACAAATAAAGAAACCTGACCGTATCGATATTCCCTCTATTTTCTGATATTGTATTCTGTCTTTCTCCAGTAATTACTTCACCTTAGTCTAAAATCATACTCAAGTTATTCATTGTCTAACATGATAACTAAAATCACAGCAAGGGCAAAGATGTGACTTGGGGCAAACACAAGCAAGTGTCCTCATTTGATTACTATGAGGCTTTGATTCAAAAGCTCAGAACAGTCACCTGTTTGGCAAGACTTGTCCTTGGGTAATATGTTTGCTTAGCTGAAGACCTGGAAGCCAAACAGATTGAACCCCCTTTGTTCCTGACTCTATAAACTCATGCCTGAATTCCAAGCCATTCTGTCCAAAAAAAAAGTTCTGATAAAAGGAGAGAGTGGTCCAAGGAGAACCTGTAGCCAAGGAGAAGTGACAAGAACAAAAGTACAAGAAAGTTTACCAAGTCTAGAGCAGAGATGGTGCAGGCTTTATGCCACAAAACTTTGTAATGTCAAGGGCAGCTTCCAAGTCTTGAGGGCTCCAAGTTCTGTGGGGAAAATCCAGACAGAGCAAAGGAGTAGCCCAAGAGAAAGATAGACGTCAGGACCTCTATCCAAGGATTTCCGCCAGAGGAAGAAAGAGACATGAGAGAAACAAAAATTTAAAGCCAAAGAGTTTTCTTTTGAAAGCTCTTGGATGAAAGAGATGCAGACTTATTTACATTCTTTCTGCTAAGACTCTATCATTTGAAAAATATAGTCCAATCAGAGAAGAGAAAGCGATCAGGGGTATCCAAACAGGAAAAGAGGTTATCTCTCTTTGAAGATGACATGATGTATACCTTGAAAACCCAAGAGAATCTGCCAAAAACCTCCTTGCACTGATAAAGGACTTTGGCAAAGACTCACGGTATAAAATAAATGTACAAAAGACAATCGCATTTCTATACACCAATAATAAACAAACAGAAACCTAAATAAAAAGCACAATTCTATTTGCAATAGCCACAAAAAAATAAAATACCTTGGCATCTTCCTAACTGGAGACATAAAAGAACCTTACAATGAAAACCACAAAACACTGCTCATAGAAATCAAAGATGACACAAACAAGTAGAAAAATATTCCATGCTCCTGGATTGGAAGAATCAACGTTGTTAAGATGTCTATTTTACCTAAGACAATCTACAGATTTAATGCAATACCCATCAAATTACTGGCAACATTCTTCTCAGACCTAGAAAAAACAATACAGGAATTCATATGGAAACATAAATGACCAAGAATAGCCAAAATAATCCTCAGCAAAAAAAAAAAGAAAAAAAAAAGCAGGAGATATCACACTCCCAGACATTAAACTATATTATAAAGCTACAATAATCAAAACAGGCTGGTATTGGTACAAGAACAAGCATATAAACCAATGGAATAGAATTGAGATTCCAGAAGCAAAACCTCAATTTCTCAACCAACCCATCTTTGACAAAGCCTCCACCACTCACTACTGGGGAGAGGAGAACCTATTCAGTAAATAGTGGTGGGAAAACTGCCTGACCAAATGCAGAAGATTAAAACAGGACCCCTACCAATCCCCATACACAAAAATTAACTCTAAATGGATCACTGACCTAAATGTAAAACCTCTAACTGGGAGAACCTTGGAAAGTGTGGGAGACACTCTTATGGAAGTTGGAACTAGTAACCAATTCCTGATCAAAACCCTAAGTGTCCAGGCCATAAGAGATAAGATAGACAAATGGGACCTCAATAAACTGACAAGCTTCTGCAAAGCCAAATAAACCATCAAGAGAGCAGGGAGACAGCCCACAGACTGGGAAAAAATATTTGCCAACTCCATGTCTGACAAAGGACTAACATCAAGGATCTACAAGGAACTCAAACGTGTTGATAAGAAAAAATGAAACAGCCCTACTACAAAGTGAGCTAAAGATATGAATAGACACTTCTCAAAAGAAGACATAAGAGAACCCAACAGATATATGAAAAAAATATTCAGCCTTACCAGTCATCAAGGAGATGCACTTAAAACTACACTGAGATACCACCTAACTCCAGTCAGAATGGCCATCATCAATAACTCAAAATATAACAGATGCTGGAGAGGATGTGGCGAGAAGGAAACCCTTCTACACTGTTGGTGGGGTTGCAAACTAGTTCAGGCTCTGTGGAAATCAGTGTGACAATTCCTAAAAATTCTAAAAATCGACCTTCCACATGATCCCGCAATCCCCCTACTGGGAATATACCCAGAAGAACTCAGATCACTCTCTAAAATAGATACCTGCACATGTATGTTTATTGCGGCATTGTTCACAATAGCAAGAACATGGAACCAACGGTGCTTCTCATCAAAAGAGGACTGGATTTTTAAAATGTTTTACATATACACAATGGAATACTATGCAGCCATAAAGAAGAACAAAATCATGAACTTCGCAGCAACCTGGATGGAATTAGAGTTTATAATACTGAGTGATCTCTCACACAAAGAGCTGAGTATCACATGTTCTCACTCATAAGTGGACCTTGAACAACTACTGTATTACTATAAAAAAAATGATTGAAAGAGTCGGGAAACTGCAGGGAGGAAGGTGGGATTGACAGTAGTCGGCATCTGCCTGGGGATGTGGGGGGGGCACACCTCATCGATAAGCGTACTTGCATGGTGAATATTTGTATACCTAGCCCTGAATTGTACCCCACAATTTTAAATAAAAATTAAAAGAGAAAAAAAAATCATCTCTATCATCAGAGACTTACATCTAGTCAGCTGGTACAAGAGAAATATAGTCAGAAAAGTGTATTTCCTATCTCACAAAACAGGCAGAAGGGTGAGTTTAGAACTGAGAGACAATAAATGAACAACTTGCAGATGCTTAAATTCCACAGGGAAATTAGTCTACATGTTCAATAGAGGTTTGTATAAGAATAAAAAATAATTAAAAAAAAGAAAAGAAAAATATAATCCAATTAGTTTCTTGGAATTGACAGTTTAAAGCATTTGCCGCTTCCAAAGGAGTTGTTGTAAACTGCTAGTTATCTGACAAGTGGAAGTTTCCTCCAACATAATAGGAAAAGAAAAAATTTAGGTGGGACTATCAGTAAAAGTTGAAGCCATCAGTAGAATTCTTAGAGTGACTTTGGAAATAGGTCTTAATTTACAAGAATAGTACAGATGTTTCATATTACTTCTTTTTTTGTTGTTGTTAAATTTTATTTTATCATAGAGATGTGGGACTTTTAAAGGCCTAAAAGTTTTTGCTTGTTTGTTTCTTCCTTTATTTTAAAGATGTGGGGTACAATTCAGGGTTAAGTATGTTTGTTTTGTTTTTAATCACAAATAATTGTGTTTGAGGACAACCAAAACCATTACAAGTTGAGACTTTGCTGCAACTGTGGCCTGGTTCCCTGCCATACAGAGAACTTTCCAAGAAATGGAGTAGGTAGCGGATGCAAGTGCAAAAGCAACACTCTTTAAAGTCCAAGGCCAGGTCAGGGTGAGAATTGAACTCAGAGTGGCTTCAGTCAGAGCAGCCCCTGCAGCCACGGTGATGATCCTTGTCTCCTCATTCCCAGCAAATGAGATGAATTCCAAAGTTGGCAGCCTGACTCTGTATATCCCACAGACAGCACAGGTCCTCATAATATTTTATTTCCCATTTGGCAATCAGATTTTATCTGCATAGTCTTCTTTCATGCAGTAATTTTTTTTTTTTTTTTTTAGTCAGGATCTCCCTTTGTCACCCAGACTGGAGTGCAGTAGCACCATCGCAGCTCACTGCAGCCTTGAATTCCTGGGCTCAAGCAATCCTCCCATCTCAGCCTCCCAAGTAACTGGGACTACAGACATGTGCCACCATGCCACACTAATTTTTTAACTTTGTTATAGAGACAAGGTCTGGCTACATTGCCTAGGTTGGTCTCAAACTCCTGGGCTCAAGCAATCCTCCTGCCTTGGCCTCCCAAAGTGCTGGGATTGCAGGTTTAAGTCACTGTGCCACACACCCAGCTCATGCAACACTTATAGACTTATTCTCTTATGATTTTTTTTGCTTCCAAAAGAGGTTGAAGATGTTTCAAAGTTTTTGAAGATCAGTTCTGAGGTTGGGATAGAGAGTTTCACTTTTCTCTTTCCTCTCTGTAAGGTTCAGTTTTAGCTTCTTTTATTTTCTAATCTGGCCCATCTAGTGTCAGCTCAATCAAATCCTAGACATCTGGGGGAGCTTCCTCGCTTCTTTTGATGTCAGGCATTTTCTTTCATAAGATAATTTGCAAAGATGCTGTGTCTTTGAGAAGGTCTTATTCCCTCTCCTGTCATCAGTCCTATCATTGAATATCTGTCTCCATCCACCACTTCATAATCAGAAGATATATTTTAAAAATTAATTACAGTGTATTCCAGGTTAGCACTATATTAATATTCATCTCACCCACTGATACCCTTATAGTTTTTATTGGAGTGGAAAAGCAGATGGTAAAGTTAGTGTAACTTTTCTGCTCATAAAAAAGGTATTCTTATTATAAAATCAGTTCTGGGTCTTCCCTGAATTCTTGAGCCCAGCCCAAGAGAGTGGTTTGTGTAGTACTGTGATTATTTGTGATGTTTGTTATAAAAACAAAACAAAAACTGCTGGTGTGACCCAACAGTCAGAAGTTCACACATGAGAACAAGAGAAAAAGTGACATATCAGATGTCAAGGAGTAAGTTAAAGATAGAAAAGGGATTCGATTTTCAGGACTCCAGTTCAAGCCATTTCCATCACACAAAGATGTGCTCTATGTAAGAAGCTAACCAAGGCATGAGAATGATACGAAGTAGCAAAGTGAAGGGCAAGAATAGGCTTGTCAGAGGTTGGTTGGACTAGAGAATGAGAACCTCAGATGTTTCCTCTCCAAACCTTATAATCAAAGCTTGTCTCTGTAACCTAATTGTGGAATATATTTCAGAATCTTGGAATGAGAGAAAACTTAATATGTATTCTGAGTAGTGAGAAAGAGCTCGCAATTTCTACATTGACCTGTCATTCGTTTTAATTTGACTAAGCCACTCTTAACACATAATTCAGATAATGCTGAAATGTCAATACATTTCTCTATTCAGACAGCTCCTTAATGTACTGTTCATTCATTCTCTACATTACCATAAGAAAAGCCATTCAATTTACCCAAGGGATGAAACCAGTGGAAACTCCAGGCTTTCCATAAGTGAGAAAATCATTTGCTTTTCCCACCAAGTAATTATTGCCAATATCTCTAGTGAGTAGCAAATTCTCCTTCATAAAGCTATTATTAGTGTCCTTCTAAGGTCAGAGGCATGAAGATTGAGGGGTAAGAATGACATATTTCAATGTAACCTTTAAAAGTCCCCTTGGAAAGATTTTGTGTAAAAGAAAAATCTCTAAAGACCTGAACTTTTGCAACTCAGTAAACAGTCACCAGTCATTCCTATTGAAGTTTCCCCTTAGGGGCAATTTAATGAGTGAGAAGAAGAGCATTTGTCAGGATTTCCTACTTGATCTTTTGATCTCCTCATAAGCAGGTTCATAGCAGACTTGTCTACAAAACAGAGGGTGCAGAAAAAGCCCTGTTACTGGTTAGTACTTACATACAATTAAGCAACATTGATAACTATAATTTGTACTATATATTTATGAAAAAAATAGACATATTGTCCCATTTGCTACTGACAATAATCTGAGAACAAAGCTTGTGCAGTTACTACCATTTATAAACAAGGACTCTTAAACAGAGAGATTGGGACTGAAAGTAGGTTACATAACTGATTGTACATCAAATTCTGTTTGCAATGATCTCTGGTACTGATGGGCATTCTCCAGTGCTAAAACAGCATTTCAGTACAATAATTACAGCTGAAGGTTACTAATTTTTCTCATTTATCTAATAAAATATTTTGAAAACTATGATATAGTTTTAAATTATCACCTAAAAGTTTCAATCATATGATCAAATAACTGTAAAGTGTATAATTCCTAGAATATTGTAAATACTTACATTTTACAATAATAGAATTTCTTCTGTATTTTTAATTTAGCCAAAGGAATCTAAATACCTTATAATCTGGCACATTTTTTTATCTATTTATATATTATGTGAAATAGGTCTTTTTAACATTTAGAAAATTATATCATTTCATTTCTTGAATTCATATATCTATTTCACTTCCTAATGGAATTTTATCACTTTATATTATATTTATTATATTTGAAATATTATTACATTGTCATTGTCACATTTCTCTGTAATAAAAACATATATACTTCATATTATAATTTTTAAGTTTTTTCTAACCATGCAATTCTAATTGTTAAATTCATGTTTTTGGATTAAAATATCAAGACTGTTATTAGCATTCAAATGCACAAAATATTGTTAATAATGGTAAAGAATATTTTAATATAAATATTTAAATTTCATTTAAAACACATCTCAATGAGGTGTAAGGAGTTTATGACCTATCTACAGATGTTCACATTCTAATTCCCATACTCTGTGATTGTGTTACTTTACATGATAAAAGGACTTTTCGGATGATGTGATTAAATTAAAGATCTTGAGATGAAGAGATTATCTCAGATTATCTAGATGAATCCAATATAATCACTAGAGACCTTACAAAGGAGACAAAAGGGCCAAAGTCAGTAAATGATGTCATGGCAGCAGCAGGTTGGAATGAAAATAAAACAGATAGGGAGAAGATGGGGATGAAGCAGAAAATGCAGGTGACCTCCGGGAACTGGAAAAAGCAAGGACAGGGATTCATCTCTGGGCTGTTCAGAAGGAACACAGTCTTGCAGACATCTGGATTTTAGCCCTGGAAGATTCATTTAGACTTCTAACCTCCAAAACTAGATGGTATTGAGATTGTGCTGTTTTAGGCAAATATGCTTGTTGGTGGTAATTTGTTATAGTAGCTATAGAAAATTAATACAGAGCTTTTACATTAAAATTTGCCCATTTATCTATGGATAATTATGACTTAATATCAGAATAAGACAGAATGAAGCATTCATTTTGCATCTATTTTTCACTTTATATATGTAAGCATGAAGAAGCCTGTTCCTAAAGATAAATGTTTCACTCTAGCAATGGCAGTCATTCATTTAAAATTCTTCTGGGTTATACCACAAAACTTACAATGTGACATAGTATCAAAAGGTATCTTTAATGATTTATCAGCTAATATTTCAATTAGGACATGCTGTGGTCAGGACTCGGATGAGACAAGAAAGGAAGCACTCCCAGTTAGGGTCATCAAAGTGCAGGGTGGGCACTTGCATAACCCTGAGAATAAATGCCTTCTTAAGATTTTCTCTAAAGGTGTCTTGCTTACTTCACCCTGGTGGTACACTTGGGTCCTACTTGAGTTTTATACAAAACAAACAAACAAACAAAAAATCAGTCTGACTGACAGAACAACATTTAGAAGACCTTATTAAATAAATGCAGTGCCTCCATTTCTGGAATGTATATGAAAAAGATTTACCAGGATGAGTAAATGTCTACTAAATGTCTCTATTTTATTTTACTTAAAGGCATCTTACTTAATTTGACAGTATCAACAAGACTTGGAAAAAATAAAATAATGTTAATTTCAATGTTTGTGTTTAACAATTGCATTTTGGATGAAATGCTTTTATCTTTTCTTGTGCTTCAAATATATTTTTGAAAATGATGGAGCTACCTCTCTGGAAAACAGTGTGGAAATTTCTGAAAGAACTAGAAATTGACCTTCCATATGACTCAGCAATACTCCTATTGGTAATACATCCAGAAGAACTCAAATCATTCTATAAAAAAGATACCTGCACACACATGTTTATTGCAGCATTATTCACAATAGCAAAAACACGGAGCCAACTGTGCTGCCCATCAAAACTGGGAAAAAAATGTGGTCCATATGCACAGTGGAATATTATGCAGTCATAAAGAAGGACAAACATGAACTTTGCAGCAACTTGGATGGATTTGGAGTCTATCGTTCTCAGTGATCTAACACAAAAAAAGAAAACTAGTATCACATGTTCTCACTCACAAGCAGACCTTGAACAATTATCATAATACTATAAGAAAGGGATTCACAGTAGTGAGAAACTTCCAGAAGAGGGGGATAGGATTGGCAGTAGTGGGAAACTGTCGGTGGAGGGGACAACTTCATCAGTAAGAATACCTGCATAACGAACATTTGTATACCTAACCTTGAATTGTACCCCACATCTTTAAAATAAAAATAAATAAATAAAAATGTTGGAGCTGAGTGCACACAGCTCATTTGGTTTGTGAAAAATGCCCACTACCCATCTCTGAGAACATGAAGTCTTAATTATGAAAATTAAAATCTGCCCTTTATAGAAAATAGTATGCAAAGGAGGTTTAAAGATGTCCCTGAAGCCATGTAGTTCAGAAGAAAATGTATGAACTCTGGAATTAAACTGTTCCAGGTTTAAAATTTAGCTCAATCTCTTACTGGATAGCCTATATCGGGACAGCTTATCCACTTATCTGCAAAGGCATACTCTAATAAGTAAAATGGGAACAATATAAGATGACTCTTATAATCACATAAATAAATAATCTTATAATATATCATAAATAAATCATATAAATAAATAAGAAAAAAATAAGTCTTTGTTTAGGATTCCACTTTAGATGAATACCCATTATCATCTTGGGCAAGTTACTTACTCCGTGTTTCTCAATATTCTTACCTGTAAAGTGGGGATTTAAAAAATATTCTTACCTGGAAACCACTTTGTGCTGCTGGGAATATTGAGAGAATCTATGTAAAGTGCTTATCTCATTTTAAAGAGGAATCCCATAACAGGGTGTGACAAAAGGTGCCAGAAAAAGAAACATGTGTCTTAACAAATATAGATTAACTTCATTTTACACTCCCCAAACAAATGGCATGACCCCTAAGCCGGGCTCGGTGGCTCAGCCTGTAATCCCGCGCCTTTGGGAGGCTGAGGTGAGTGGATTGCCTGAGCCCGTGGGTCGAGACCCGCATGGGCAGCGAGATCTCATCTCTACAATAAATCAAAAAATCAGCCGGGCGTGGTAGCGCATGCCTGTAATTCCGGCTACTTGGAAGGCTGAGGCGAAAGGATCGCCAGAGCCCAGCAGGTCGAGGCTGCGGTGGCCGGGAGCGGCCACTGCACTCCAGTCTGGGCGACAGATTGAGACTCAAAAAAAAAAAAAAGGAAAGAAAAGTGGTCAAATTAGTTTGTAAACGTGTCTTACTATTTTCATCGGCATATGAAATTTTACCATCACAATTGTCAAAGTATGAGAGCAATATGGGCATTTACATCATTCAAGTGATAAGTTGTGACATAAAATTCTGTGAAAGTTGTGAAGTCCAGCACCATCCCTTCAGACAAGTATACTGTTCTGTTTTCCCTTAGTGGAGAGCCTTGGTGACTTGCTCCAGGTCATACAGTCATTCTGTTCTGTTGTTAAGATTGGTCATACCATCAGAGGAGCACTTCCCTAACCTAAGCATTTCATTTAGTTGTTTGTTTTTGTAATTAGTACAGAGTTCAATTCTAGAGCCATTTGAAATTGATATTTCTTGGAGTGACAGCTTTGAGGGGAGTTCTATTCTTGTTTTTCGACCAAAAGATCTTAATTACTGATGGAAGGTAAAACTTGCCTGCCTGAATATCTACTTATACCTCACTTCCAAACATGAGTTAAAGAAGGCTCACAACTTACTTCATTACCTTAAATAAAATAGAGGAAATCAAAAGCAAGGTAAGGAAGAGAAAGTGAGTTATTGTAAATGTGTAGTACTTTGGAATTAAATGCATCCCAAACCAATAATAAGCTGTCATCCTTACCAAAAAGGAAGAATGAGTGGTGAAACTGGAAGACAAAAATTTTCCTGGCATCAGCTTCTAAAGGTTTCTCTCATGGAATATTGAATAAAGATATTAGATAGGAAGAGGAACAGTAACTTCCGTAGATGTTTTATTACAGTTACATATGTAATTTTCATGAGAATGTTTCTTACAGTAACTGATAAATTATTACAGCCTGGCCAGGCTCAGTGGCTCACCCTGTAATCCCGTGCTTTGGGAGGCCGAAGTGAGTGGATTGCCTGAGCCCACGAGTTCGAGACCTGCCTGGGCAACTTAGTGAGACCTCATCTCACAATAAAAATCAAAAAATTAGCTGGGTGCAGCGGGGCTCAGTGGCTCAGCCTGTAATCCCACGCCTTGGGAGGCTGAGGTGAGTGGATTGCCTGAGCCCGTGGGTTCGAGACCCGCCTAGGCAACTTGGCGAGACCTCATCTCTACAATAAATCAAAAATCAGCCAGGTGTGGTAGCGTGTGCGTGTAGTTCCAGCTACTGGAAGGCTGAGGCGGAAGGATCGCCAGAGCCCAGCAGGTTGAGGCTGCGGTGACCCAGAGCGTCCACTGTACTCCAGTCTGGGCGACCGTGAGACTCCAACTCAAAAAAAAAAAAAAAATTATTACAGCCTAACCTTAGCATGCAATATGGGGATTCTATGCAGAACAAACATAGTGGGTACCAGGACTGCGCCCTTGAGAAGAGGAAAAAGAATAGTCCGTTAGCTATACATGTGGGGGCATTTGGATCCCCACATCATTTATTGGCCATCTTTGGTCCAAGATAATGTCCAACTGTGTATTTTTGCAACAGTGTGACTTGATTTAGGTATCATAATAATGGGTAAATAGTATGCTCTAAACCAGTGGTTCCCAAACACAGCTAATCTTCAGGACCAGGTAGGGATCTACTTTGAAAATATAGGTCCCTCAACCCTTAAAGTCTGATCAGGTGGTCTAGGACAGAACCTGAAATATCTCAGTTCTTCCCAGGTAATTCCGAGAACCACATAGACTTGGTACCACAGCTTTAGACTGCCTTCTGAAACATTTCTTAGCTGACTTTTCAGTAGGAGCTGTAGGGCTGGCCTTTTGTATATAGTCAGATTGTAAAGACTGCCTCTAGGCCAAGTGGAGTTTTTCCCTAGGCAGGGCCTTTGGCTGCATTTCCAAACTGACAAATGCATACTTGACATCCTGGAAACTAGGACCAAGTTCATTTGGATGTAAGGGTCCCATGAGCAGAATTTTAACCTTGTTAAATTTGTTTCTTGTTTCATTCTGTATGTATTTCATACTTGTAAAATTTTGATTCACTGTTAATGTTGCCAGCCAGGTTGAATCCTCGCTCTTTGTTCTGTTGGTAGTTGAGAAGATGGCTCTAATTATAAGGTTTCTAATTGAATAATCCAGGAGATCATTTGGAAGATGGAAAATTTCACATTAATGAACACTGATAGACCATTTCTGAGCAGAATGGTATATGCTGGCCATTCTGTAAGCAGTATCTCAATTGGGGCATACATCCATATTACAGACATAGAAAATGAGTATGATTCAACATTTAGTCATTTCAGGGCCATTTTTTTCAACACACGTCCTATATTCTTCAACTTTTTTCTTAAATTCTGTGGATTTTTTTCTCTTATACAATCTTTGTCTTATCTTTTTTTTGAGTTGGAGTCTCACTCTGTAGCCCAAACTGGAGTGCAGTGGCTGCTCCCAGCCACCGCAGCCTCCACCTGCTGGGCTCTGGCGATCCTTCCGCTCAGCCTTCCAAGTGGCTAGAACTACAGGCACGCACTACCACGCCAGGCTAATTTTTTGATTTATTGTAGAGATGAGGTCTCACCAAGTTGCCCAGGCGGATTTCAAACCCTGGACTCAGGCAATCCTCTCGCCTCCGCTTCCCAAAGTGCTGGGATTACAGACTGAGCCACCAAGCCCGGCCTGTATTATCAATTTTTAACTAGAACCCTAACCAGGAAAATTTTGTTTATTTGGAATCTTGACCTAAGTTTTTCTCTCTCTCTCATTTTATTTCAGGAAAAGGAAGTAAATAAGAAAGTAAACTCATATAAAGGATTTTTGAGACATTTCTCAGTCATAGCCTGGTCAGCTTATCCTTGGTCCGGTTTAAACTATGAAAAGAAAATTGTTCTTCATAATGGCTAACCACCTTCATTAAATAATCAATAAAATAATTAAATTTTATTGATTAGATCCTATAATGAACAGGTACCAGATTATAGATTGAAGCAGATGTCCTGGATCCATCTCTTCCAGCCATGTGACCTGGACAAGTATGCTTCTCTAGGCCTCAGCTTCCTTCTCTGCAAAGTGGGGACAATACTGGCCCCCAGTGTCCTAACAGTTACAAGAATCAGAGGGAAAAAAATGTAAAAATGCCATGAAAACCATAAAATGCTATACATCAGTACACTAACTGGAAACTGTTGGATGATCCTATCTTCTCTCTCTTCTTTATTCTATCTGCTGGTCAGAACACAAAGATTAACACTATTCTCTAAGCATGTGAGTTCATTGAAGATTGTACAGAACCAGGATTGCATTATTCCCACCTTCCTCTCAGGAGTCCTACATGTGACATAAGGCTTCCTGAACTTCATTTGAAGGCAGCTGAATGGTATATGAACTTGGAAGCCATTCCCAGCTTTACTTTTTTTTCTGAGTCGGGTCTCACTCTGTTGTTCAGGCTAGAGTGTAGTGGCACCATCATGGCTCACTGCAGCCTCGACCTCCTGGGCACCAGCTATCCTTTCACCTCAGCCTCTTGAGTAGTTGGGACTGCAAGCACACACTACCACACCCAGCTAATTTTTTTTTTTGGTAGATACGAGGTCTTGCTATGTTGCACATACTGGACTCAAACTCCTGGGCTCAAGCACTTTCTCCACCTTGGCCTCCCAAAGTGCTAGAATTACAAACATGAGCTACTGTGCCCAGCCCCAACTTGACTTTTTTTTTTTTTTTGGAATCTCTGTCGCCCAGGCTGGAGTGCAGTGGCACGCTCACAGTCACCACAGCCTTAACCTCCTGGGCTCAGGTGATCCTTCCACCTCAGCCTTCCAAGTAGCTGGAACCACAGGCATTTGCCATCATGCCCAGCTAATTTTTTTATTTATTGTAGAGTCGAGGTCTTGCCAAGTTGCCCAGGCTGATTTCGAACTTGTGGGCTCAGGTAATCCTCTTGCCTCCACTTCCCAAAATGCTGGGATTACAGATGTGAGCCACTGTACCTGGCCCAACTTGACAATTTAATGATAGTCAACATTACTCAGTCTTAGAACAGTTCTTTAAATGTTGAAACTTGGCATTTGAGTGGGATTTATTATCTTACAGTAAGTCAAAAAATTAAGTTAATTGAGTTTTTATCTCAGAGTTTAAAACAAGCTTTTTATGTTTAATTTTTAACTACTGGACTAATGAATTTGCATTTCTTTCATATGCAGATGTTCACGTAAACATAACTTCCCAACATCGAGTCCCACCCTTCTTATTAGAAGCATGTTTACAACATTTGGAATGGAGCAGTGCAGGAGGGATGACTATGACCCTGATGCAAGCCTGGAGTACAGTGAGGAGGAGACCTACCAGCAGTTCCTAGATTTCTATGAAGATGTGCTCCCTGAGTTCAAGAATGTGGGGAAAGTGATTCAGTTCAAGGTGGGCATGCGTGTGAAGTAGGGGACTGGTTTGCAGTGCTCAATGGCACGAGAGAGCTGGGGGCAGGTTGTTCACCAGGGAGGAGCCATGTGCCATGGCACGTGCCTAGCCCAGGGTCAGGTGCATAGGCACTTGGTAAATGTGATTTTCCTTTCTCTTCTTTTCCACCCCCATTCATCACCAGTGTCACGTAGATACTACATGAAATCATAAGCATGTTTTAACATATTTCTTGAATGCTGGAATGTAAACTAGAAAGGCTCTTTCAATTATTTAGTACCTTTGTGTTCCAACTCTTTCCCAGCATGTGAATTCTTTGTATCAGGTTCTCTGTACATAGCCATCTAGGCCTTCACTTAGAAGCCACATGTGATGGACAGTGTGCTCACTTCCCTCTTCTATAGGCGTCTTGCCTAGAGCTATGTACGGTGTGTGCAGTGTGACCCAACTCCACTCACTGAGTTTGTTGGTACATTGTGTTGTACCACTTCCACTTCCTTGGGTGCCACTTCCACCCAAGGTGCACGCTATTTCTTCTGCAGCTACATAAGAACATAAATCTAGATTCCATTTTTTTCACATTGTGTATATTCATTAGATACTTCCAATATTGAACATAGTATCACCAAAACCATCATGTGTGATGCAGCAAACTGGGTAAAAAGGCATTCAGATGACACTTAATTACTTTAAAATAGTCCTTAATGCAAGGGCAAGGCCAGATGCCATCCCTGCTGCTCCCAGGACCAATTAGTTGAATCCTAACACAGTGAAGCTTTCTACCTTTGTCTGTGATTTCATCAGATCTGAACCTGAATGCCTTTGTTATGTGAGGGCAGGAAAATTGTCCCACAATTAGGGAAAAGACAGGAATAATGCTGTGTTTTTTTCTACCAATTGGAAATGACAGTGGAAAGTTGTAATACCCAAAAAAGAGATTCATGAAATTCAACGCTATACTTATAGCAACTGATTTCAAGATTTTAAAAATTCTTTTAAAATTTTTTCCCCTAGCCGGGCGTGGTGGCTCACACCTATAATCCCAGCACTTTGGGAGGTGGAGGCAAGAGGATTGCCTGAGCTCAGGGGTTCAAGACCAACCTGGGCAACTTGGCAAGACATCATCTGTACAATAAATAGAAAAATTAGCCAGGCATGTTGGCACACGCCTGTAGTTCCAGCTACTTGGGAGGCTGAGGCAAGAAGGATCGCTTGAGTCCAGTGGGTCGAGGCTCCAGTGGCTGTGAGCGTGCTGCTGCACTCCAGCCTGGGCAACAGAGTGAGACTCCCACTCAAGAAATAAAATACAATTCCAATAAAATAAAATTGTTCCCCCTTAACCTTTTGTTTCTGTGGCATGTGCCTCCTCCTCTTTACACAACTTCTCAGCACAAGCAATAACCACTAAAGTAGGAGTGCCTGGTCACACTCATACAGTACCATGTTAGACGCACTGACCGAGGAGGTGGTGTGGTTTGACTAGCCTTGTGCTCTCAAACATGCCATGTCACTTCTTTGTGACTTTTCCTTATCCTAAAAGTGAGGGAATTGGATCACATCAGTGGTTTCCCTCATGGGGTCCCTAGATTATACTGCTTCTGTGAAGCGGTAGTGGCGGAGCTGCTTTCAAAACTTCAGGCTGGTTAATGGAAATTGCACCATAACCCGCAACAGGCTGCACCCACTAACCACAACCACAACATGTTTTTTTCTTTTGTTTAAAATTTGATCAGCCAAGCTGATAGAATGGCCAAGCCCATGCAGTTACAAAGGGAAAGCTATTTAGTATACTTTTAGTACAGAAACTTTCAGAACATTAGATTCGTCATGGAAAATTAGTAATGAATCCTTGGAAACTACTGGATTAAATGATCTCTAAAGTTCCAGAGGGGCAGGATCTATACTCCTTGACAGTTTATGACCCCACCCTTAGAAGAAAGACTTGTAAAATTTTAGATTCATTTTGAAGCTAAAAGCTAACTGCTAGTATGAATATTTAAGGAACTTTTATATATTATTTTATTTGTCATTTTTGAAGGCAAATTGAGCAGATATTTAACCTAACTAGTAATGGGAACAGTACATATGAAAATGAGATATTATTCGCACCTATTAGGCAAAAAATTCTAAATTCTATTAATGCCAAGAGTAGGTGAGGATGTGTAGATTAGTAAAACCACTTCAGAAAGCAGTTTGAATACCCAGTGAACTGTAAGGCACACCTAACCTAAAAATCAGCATGCTCCTTCTGTTAGAGAGCTCTTTCCACTCACAGAGACCTATTCAGAATGCTGACTGCAGGTGTGTGGGTGAAAAACTGGCAGTACCTCGGAAAGCCATCATTAGAGGAGTGGATAAATCAATCTGATATATCCAGTATACAGTAGTTAAGGTGAACCATTAAGTTTCTGTGATTACATCTTGAAAAAACGTGGAATACTATTTAAATAAAAATTTAAAACATGGATAGCAGTACTATATGTTGCTTATCAATGCATATACATGTTTCTTTGCGTATATATACTTAAATAGGAGGGAGGACCCCCAAAAAACCGGAATTATGTTTTAGAGGGCAGGGCCCTTGTAGTATAGGCTTCCCCTGCTAGGTGAGTGTTCTAGGAACCCATCGGCCTCTGAGTATCAGCTAGCATTGTGAGATGCTGTGCTTGGCTTCAGTGAATTTTTTTGGAGCGTCTTTCAATGCACTTGCCCATTTCATGATGGGGGATTTATGAGCACACCTGCCCACGCTGTACTGAGTGCTCAGCAGTTTTTGACCAAAAATGGCATGACCCCCATGCCCACCCTCCCTGATCACCCGATTTCACTCCAAGTGACATGTTTTGTTTCCCTGGATGAAAAAAGTCCTCAAAGGGAAACGTTTTACTGATGTGGAAGAGGTCAAAAAATGGCAGAAGCACTAAGACATAAAAATCAATGAGTTAAAAAACTTTTGAGCAGTGGAAAAAGCATCTGGGTAGGTGGACTGCATCAAACAGAGAATACTTTGAAGGTAACTGAAGTTTAAACATGTAAGAATAAATATGTAATTTTTCATAAAATGGAGGTTTTTTGGGTTCCCTCTTGTATGTGTATACTTATACATAATAGACATTTACGTGTGTTTTAGGCAGGCATATGATATATGTATCTAAGCCAGTGTATGTGTATTTGTGTCTGTGTAGATCTATATATGCATATTTGTATTTGTATGTATATGTGTTTGAAACGAGAAGGCTTCACTCAGCCTGTGGAGAGTGCTCACCTATGTGATAGAGGAGGGAGAATGGTATTGAGCCCTTTCTGGTGGTGACGACTTACCCACGAGAACATGCCTCTCACAGAGGATATTTTCATCCCTCTCCAGAAGAGGAGAAGAGGAAACACAAGAAGAAGCGCCTGCTGCAGAGCCCCAACTCCTACTTCATGGATGTGAAATGCCCAGGTTGCTATAAAGTCACCACGGTCTTCAGCCATGCACAAACAGTAGTTTTGTGTGTTGGCTGCTCCACTGTCCTCTCTCAGCCCACAGGAGGAAAAGCAAGGCTCACAGGAAGATGTTCCTTCAGGAGGAAGCAGCACTAAGCACCCCAATGAAGATGAATGGGAACCCATTCCAATAAACCTGTTTTGGATTTTTTTTTTTAAATAGGATGGAAAGGCTTCAACTAGGTCTTTAATGTTTTATTTAAACATTCTCAGTCAAAAATGGAAAGTGTTATATCTGGGTAGTGTATATATGGACTGGTTGATATCGTCCGTATTTTTATGCACATGTGAAACATCTCATATTCGTGGGAAAAAAACCTGAATTGACAAGGATCAGGTGATTGGGGCCTCCAGTGATGCTGTGTGATGAAGTATGCCTTAAACAGATGCGAGAGTGGGCTAGTGTCTCCTTTTTGGAATCTCTGAGACTGTTAGCCTGGACAAAGTACCTTTGATGACTAACTTTTTTATGATTGCATTCTTCATTGCTCCTTAGGTCAGCTGTAACTTGGAACCTCACCTGAGGGGTAATGTGTATGTTCAGTACCAGTCGTAAGTATTCCGAATATGAACATCCTTCTGTTTTGTCACAGTATAGTATTCTATTTCTGTTGATGTCTGGGATTTTTCCACTGGGTATATAGCTTTCATCTGCATGGTATTTTTTAAAATGTTAATATTAAGAACTGATACAGAAATATAGAAGGGATTTGAAAATAATGCATTTGTATTATTTTCATTACATGCTTACATAGTCTTGAATCTTTTATACAGTTGCATTATTACTTATATAATTTTAATGATTAAAATGTAAACTGAAAAGGAATATCTAGAATAGAGAATATAAAAGTACAAGTTGAAAGAGCCAGAGATTGAAGCCATCTTAGTGTGCATTTGACCAGCTGGGAGAGTAGCTACTGTATCATTTCTATTTGTCTTGCTGTTTGCCTGCACACCATGGCTAATGGGTTAAATTAACCATTGTAATAAGAACAGCAATCCTGTCTGAGAAAGAATAGGTTCTAACAGTGGAAAACACTTCTGCATTTTTAATGGTCCAATCTTTTGGATTAAGAAGCTTTGACGCAAGCCAATTTCCATGCATCAAAATCTCTCAGAGGATTAGTAAAAAAGGGTTCCTGAATAAATGTGAGCTTTGGGAGTTTGAATACTCTAATGAGGACTCCCTAAGTAGTACAAAAACTGTGAACTTGGTGGTCCCTCAATAAATTAATAAAAGAGTTCATTGATAGCAGAGCTAATCTACATATTAGGAGGTTACTGTGATGCATATCCTTTGATTTTTGGTTTAAAGGGAAGAAGAATGCCAAACAGCCCTTTCTCTATTTAATGGACGATGGTATGCAGGACGACAGCTTCAGTGCGAATTCTGCCCAGTGACCCGGTGGAAAATGGCGATTTGTGGTAAAAGACAGTGTGATGATATTTTCCCCAATTGTTCCACTGTTATATAAAAGGATATTCTTCAGGAAAAAACAATCTCTTGAAGGGGAGAGGCATAGCTTTTGTCTCACGCAGTAAATGAGCAGAGGTCTTCATAAAAAGAACACCACAGTTTAAATATGTAACCTACCTTTTCAGTCACTTTATGGATAAGGTGACTGAGGTCACAACTTATCAGAGACAAGAGTTGGGGCTAGATTTCCAGACTTCTAACCTCCAGTCCTGGACTCTTGTGTCTGACAATTCAGGAAGCCTGAGCAGTTGGGTTTAGCGGAAACCGCATTTCCCTTGTTGCACTTTCAGAGGTGTTTTCTATTTGTTGGCTCTCCTTACTCGAGCTATGTTTGTTTCCATCTTTATCCCTATTCAATTCTCTGTCATTATTACCACCTGCATTACCTTACCTATAGCATTTCTCACCTTACTTGGAATTTGCGCTGTTGTGCGTTAGAGGCTGATTGTGGGTGTAGGATCAGCGAAACATGCATTCAGTCAGACTGACTCATTGGACAGTGGCAGCTGAATCAGGAAATGATCCAGTCCTGTACAGAGAGTAGCCAGAAGTTATGAAGACCTAGTTATTTTCTGATTTCTGTCAGTGGGCTGTTCCCAAATGAAAAGAGATGAGCTCTAAATGCCTCTGGGGAGCATTTATCTTACCCTTTACTTGTGTCTTTTTTGCTCTACACTTGGCTGATTTAACACCTCTTATTACAAACATATATAATTTATAAAGTCTGAATCTTTGGCAGCCTTGTCTTCATAGGTGCTGTCATTTAAAAACCATTTATGAGCCGGGCTCGGTGGCTCAGCCTATAATCCCGCACCTTTGGGAGGCTGAGGTGAGT
>NW_007087218.1:31348-70595 GCF_000164805.1 Carlito syrichta | reverse complement strand
AAAAAAAAAAAAAAAAAAAACCATTTATGAAGGGGGAAAAAGAGTTTAGGATTCTTGCTTAGAGAAACCAGAAGAATTGTTATACCTTAAGTTGAAAGGCTTGGGTGGGGATGAAAGGAATGGAATTATTTTCTCCATAAAAGCAGTTACTTTTGTCAGTTCCTGAAAATCCAGCGGGATTTCAGTGAGGTGCTTCTGAGTGTGACTTTTATTCCTCCAAAGCAGGGGACTATTTCACTAAAAATAAATAAATAAAATAATAATAATAATAACTTTGTTATATTCCTTTTTTTTTTTTGGAGTTGGAGTCTCACTCTGTTATCCTGGCTGGAGTCCAGTGGCACACTCAAAACCACTGCAGCAGCCTCAACCTGCTGGGCTCAGGCGATCCTTCTACTTCAGCCTTCCAAGTAGCCGGCACTACACGCATGTGCCACCACACTCGGCTAATTTTTTTGATTTGTTGTAGAGTCGAGGTCTCGCCGTGTTGCCCAGGCTGGTCTCGAACCCCTGGGCTTGGGCAATCCTCTTGCCTCTGCCTCTGAAAGTGCTGGGATTACAGGCGTGAGCCACCATGCCCAGTTTGTTATTTTCCTTAATAACTAATGATGCTAAGCATTTTTTCATGTCCTTATCTTTGGAGAGATATTTATCTAGATCCTTTGCCCATTTTTAAATTAAGTTGTCTTTATTAAGAGTTGAAGCCAGGCTCAGTGGCTCATCCTGTAATTCCAGCACTTTGGGAGGCTGAGGTGAGTGGGTTGCCTGAGCCTGCAGGTTCGAGACCCACATGGGCAACTTGACGAGACCTCATCTCTACAATAAATCAAAAATTAGCCAGGCGTGGTAGCGCGTGCCTGTAGTTCCAGCTACTTGGAAGGCTGAGGCGGAAGGATTGCCGGAGCCCAGCAGGTCGAGGCTGCGGTGGCCAGGAGCGACCACTGCACTCCAGTCTGGGTGACAGAGTGAGACTCCAACTCAAAAAAAAAAAAAAAAAAAAGAGTTGATATATTCTACATACAAGTTCCCGATTGCAAATATTTTCTCCCATTTTGTGGATGGTTTTTTCACTTTGTGTCCTTTGAAGCACAAGTTTTAAATTTTGATGGAGTCCCATTTACCATTTTTTTTTTGCTTGTTATTTCAGTGTCACATCTAAGACACTGTTGCTTAGTTCATTGTCACCAAGATTTACTTGTATGTTTTCTTCAGAGTTACAGTTTCATCTGTTATATTAGGTCTCTGACCCAGTTTGAGTCAATTTTTGTCTATAGTGTGTGGTATGGAGGTATTTCACTTTTGACTGTTGTACATATCTGGGGAATTTATTGCTTGAAAACAAGTTTGAAAACCTCCAAAAGATCTGAGTGGTTCAAATATAATCACCTTTAGCTGGGCTCGATGGCTCAGCCTATAATCCCGCGCTTTGGGAGGCTGAGGTGAGTGGATTGCCTGAGCCCACGGGTTCGAGACCCGCCTGGGCAACTTGGCGAGACCTCATCCCCACAATAAATCAAAAATTAGCCGGGCATGGTAGCGCGCGCCTGTAGTTCCAGCTACTTGGAAGGCTGAGGTGGAAGGATCGCCGGAGCCCAGCAGGTTGAGGCTGTGGTGGCCAGGAGCGGCCACTGCACTCCAGTCTGGGTGATAGAGTGAGACTCCAACTCAAAAATAAAAATAAAAATAAAAAATATATATATAATCACCTTTGATGAGAACCTTCCATATTAAAAGCACTTGGCAAATTTGAGGCTTTAGGCCAATGTTTATCTTGTTATTCTTAAAGTATAAAGAAAATACAGGTTTCTCCACCTATAATAGGCCTCCTCTTTTGACAAGTGGTTCTGTCCTGTGGCTACCATGCCCTCAAAGTATGCTACCACAAGGACCCCAAGGGCAGGCTCTTCAGTGTTAATTAGGGATCTAAATCGTCAGTCAGTGGGATGGTGAAACCCTACACAGGATAACCTGGTTACCATTTGTTCAGTTGCATCCTGCACCATAATCCAATAGGGGCACAGAATATTCTGGTTAATTAAAATTTCTGGCTTGTTACCTTTCAGAGTGCCATTTGTTAGAATGTTTTTGAAATTCTGGGAACCAAACTATGACATCAATCTATGTAAGCTCCTTTTAAATAATACACAGTAGGAAATAGTTGTAGCATATCCAAACATTAGACATGCACCTTCTGAAAAGGATAAAGTACAATCTTCAGAATATGCAGTAATAAGTGCTGTTTTGTCATTGTGCCATTGCAGGTTTATTTGAAATACAGCAGTGTCCAAGAGGAAAACACTGCAACTTTCTTCATGTGTTCAGAAATCCCAACAACGAATTTTGGGAAGCTAATAGAGACCTGTACCTGTCTCCAGATCGGACTGGCTCCTTTGGTAAGAACTCTGAGAGGAGAGACAGGATGGGTCACCATGACGAGTACTACGGCAGGCTGAGAAGGAGAAGGAGCCCCAGTACAGACCACTCCTACAAAAGAAATGGGGAATCGGAGAGGAAAAGGAGTAGTCACAGAGGGAAGAAGTCTCACAAACACACGTCAAAGAGTCATGAGAGGCACAGTTCACGAAGTAGTGGAAGAAAAAGGGATCGCAGCCGGGCCCGGGGCTGCTGCAGTCAGAGCCGCAGAAGCCGTCGCAGCCGGAGTCGCAGCAGGAGCCAGAGTTCGTCTAGGTCCAGGAGTCATGGCAGGAGACGGTCAGGTAGTAGAGACAGAAATATCCACAGTCCCAAATCTAAATAAACCTGTTTTGTTCATAAATGATTGTATATCTTATTTATTATGGCTGCTACACACTCAGATAGAGCTCAGATAGGTTGGCAAGTCCAGCTGAACCCTGTGTAGCCTGGAATCCTATTTTCTTTTCTTTTCTTTTTTTTTTTCTTTTTTTGAGTTGGTGTTTCACTCTGTTGCTCAGGCTGGAGTGCAGTGGACATGATCATATCTACTGCAACCTCAACCTGCTGGGTTCAGGCAGTCTTCCACCTCAGCCTTTCAAGTAGCTGAAACTACAGGTATGCACCACCATGCCCAGCTAATTTTTTGATTTATTATAGAGAGACAGTCTCGCCACATTGCCCAGGCAGGTCTCAAACACCTGGGCTCAGGCAATCCTCTCGTCTTGGCCTCCCAAAGTGCTGGGGTTACAGGCGTGATCCACCATGCCTGGCTTGGAATCCTATTTTAAAATCCTTTTATACTCTGATAATCACAAAGTCTGTTTAGTATAGAAGACCTAGAAAACATAAAATATATAAATAACAACATGAAGATTACTTGTAGTAATCTGAGAGATAACCACTTAACCATTGCAGCATTGCTTTCATCTTTTCTTCTAGGTATACACATTTTTTACACAAAGATCACATATGACTGCAGTTGAGTATGTTTTTTTCATGAGAAACATTGTTATATTTCATCAAGCTCTATTGTTATTTTTACTCACTGCTTAGTGTGGATCTACCAGTTTTTTCATTTTGCACTATTGTTGGATTTTTCATTTTGCACTATTAAAGAAATCCTGTGCTGAAAACAATCTTGTGAGGAATTTCCATAAATATTTCTATGTATTTTTGACTATTTCCTTGGGATAAATTATATCAAGGGAAATGGATACTAAAATACTTCCAAATTGCCTTCCCTAAGACTACAAAAAACTATATCAACTTTGCTGCTCCCACACCGCTAAGTTATTTTAATCTTTGCCAATTAGGTACATTTTATGTGTTTGCATATTTAATGGTCATTGATTCTTGTTGGCTGTTTTTTATTTTGGTTAGACACAGGACTGTCTCTAACAGGTTGGAGTACAGTGGCACAATGTTAGCTCACTGTAGCCTCGAACTCCTGGGCTCGGGTGACCCTTCCACCTCAGCCTGCCAAGTAGTTGGGACTACAGATATGTGCCATGGTGCCTGGCTTATTTTTTCCTTTTTAATAATCTATTGGATTTTTCTACATGCAGTAGCTAAACTGTTTTTTTGCTTTAAAATTCATTTTCTCAGTTTCAAAATACTAAAAGGTAGAGTCGATTTTTTTTTCCTCTTACCCTGTCTGCAGTCCTCCTTCAGCTGGGGAATGTCATAGTGTATCTTTTTTTAGTACTGTGTTGGAAAGTTCTTTATATAGGGGTAAGGCTTATTTTTGTCATTTCCAGGCTCATTGCTACTAAATATGCCTAGTGTTAAAGCAATTCTGGTTTAAAAATCATAGGAGAGTGGTCAGAGAATAAAACCTAATGTAGAAAAAGCATCAACCAAAATACTATCCCTAGATTTCAGATCATAAATAAGATGCTATCTGGGTTTCTTATTTATAACCTTTCCATTGACATGTTTGGGATCTTGAGTTTTAGATTATGTGACATTTGTCAGTCTGAGATTTGGAAATAAGGACTTAAAGATACACAAAATACTGAAAAGCTAACAAAATTGAAAAATTGAAATCTTAAAGTTTGTTAAAGATTGAGATTTCTGTGTGATATCAATTAATTCAAGTTTTTAAATCTGTAGTTGATAAATGATGAATGGGGTCCAGAATAATTTCACTCTTAAAAATTCATTTTCGGCCTGGCTTGGTGGCTCAGCCTGTAATCTCGCGCCTTTGGGAGGCTAAGGTGAGTGGATTGCCTGAGTCCGCGGGTTCGAGACCCGCCTGGGCAGCGAGACCTCATCTCTACAATAAATCAAAAAATAAGCCGGGCGTGGAAGCGCATGCCTGTAGTTCCAGCTACTTGGAAGGCTGAGGCAGAAGGATCGCCAGAGCCCAGCAGGTCGAGGCTGCGGTGACTGGGAGTGGCCACTGCACTCCAGTCTGGGCAACAGAGTGAGACTCCAACTCATAAAAAAAAAAAAAATTCATTTTCAGCTAGGCGCAGTGACTCACACCTGTAATCCCAGCACTTTGGGAGGTGGAGGCAAGAGGATTGCCTGAGCCCAGGGGTTCGAGACCAGTCTGGGCAACTTAGCAAGGCCTCATCTCTACAATAAATCAAAAAATTACCAGGCGTGGTGGTGTGCGCCTGTAGTTCCAGCTTCTTGGAAAGCTGAGGTGGAAGGATCACCGAAGCCCAGCAGGTCGAGGCTGTGGTGGCTGAGCATGCCACTGCACTCCAGCCTGGGCAACAGAGTGAGACTGCAACTCAAAAAAAACAAAATTGCTTTGCCGGGCACAGTGGCTCACGCCTGTAATCCTAGCTAGCACTTTGTGAGGTCAAGGCTTAGAGAATTGCTTGAGCCCAGGAGTTTGAGATCAGCTTGGGCAACATAGCAAGACCTCATCTCTACAAACATAAAAAATTAGCTGGGCATGGTGGTGCGTGCCCATAGCCTCAGCTACTCAAGAGGCTGACACGGGAGGATCTCCTGAGCCCAGGAGGCCAAGGCTACAGTGAGCCACGATTGTGCCACTGTATTCCAGTCTTGGCGACAGAGACCCCCAACTCAAAACAAAAATGTTTTGTTCTAGATTCCAAATGCCTGCTTCACCCTAAAAATCATTGAATGTTTCTAGCTACTTGGTTCACTAATGCTAACTTAATTATCACTAACTTCAGTATTTTTTAATACTTTTCTAAGTACAACCAAGATGTATGCAATTAAATGTGGTATGCAAAGATGAAGTCTTAATAAATCATGGAGAAGAAAGAAAACCACCATCTTGAACTCAAGACAATTGAGATATTGATGGCTTTTCCCTCAAATGTTAATAAGCAGTGGCAAGGAGGGAGGGCAGGAATTTTTCAACCACTGACTGGCTCATTATCCTGATAAATGTCCATCTTGAACAGGCCTGTTTTCAGTGATTAGCTGCATGTCAGAGGCTCTTTTTTAAAATAGAAAATACAATTTAATGACATACAAATAATAGTCCAGCTGGATTACAGTGTTTATCTTAACAGAGAGCTGTTATATTTTATAAAACAAAATTTTCTTCTTTAAATTTTAGATTCAAGAGGTACATATGCAGGTTACATAGGTATATTGCTTGGTGAGATTTGGGCTTCTATTGAGCATACCCCCCAAGTGGCAAGCATGGCACCTGATGGGTGGGTTTTCAGCCCTTGTCTTCCCCACCTTTAGTAGTCCTGAGAAGCTCTTTAAGCCTATTTTTTTTTAGTAGACTAGCAACTTAATTTGATGGCAGTCCTCATTCTTAAATATCCCAGTTTTAGAATATAACGTTTCCTACCTGTAGTAATAGGAGGTCCCTTAACTATCATGATAACCAAAAGTTTTGACTTGCTGCATACATTAGTCAGTACAGTCTGCAAATATTAGTGCATTTCTGTTACCTGTGCTAGTCCTCCAGTTCACAAGGAAGTGAGAGGAATCCAGTTGGTTTGGAATGTCATCTTTTGATTACCTGGAGTAATCTGAGTTGTTCATTCAGAAAGATTTATAAACGTCAACTGCATCAAGGTTTTAAAAGTGGCATTTATTGATTGAAAATAAATGTGAAGATAAGCTCTCAGTAGCATGGAACCATGTTATTTTTTAACGAGCTTGAAGTAAGTACATGAAGACTCAGATTTTTCCACCATTTGTCTTGTGTGTGCTTATAACCACCACCATATTCAAGTGGAGGGGGATTTTCAACATTTTACTGAAAAAAACTTAGAAATTCTTTCTTCATAGTTTGACAAGCTTTTGGAAAGATAACAACATACCACAGTGTTTGTACGTTGAACATTTATTTCAACTAATTGGCGATGTGATAAGACAGTGCTCACGTGGCCTGAATATTGGTCACAGTCACAACAAAGCTTAATCCAGCCCAGCATATACAAGTGAAAGTATAAACCATGAAGACAGTTTGGATATGTATTAAGTACTTAAAAAAGTGACGCTGAACAATTATATAGCTTTAAAAAATATAGGGCCAACTAATGCCATTTTACCTCATTTAACTCTTTTTTATACGAAGGGTGTCTTTTTTTGATTCTTAAAAGACTTCTGTTAACTAGGCAGCGGCATGGAAAGGAAGCTACTGTAAAGTCTGCAGCACTTCTACGTGGAGGAAAGCAATAGGGAAGCTAAATAAATTTGCTTTAACACCCCAGAAGAAACATCCGTGCTTTAAACAATGACTTTACACACAACACTTTGTGAAGACAGCAACATTTTTTCTGTAAGATATTGTTACGAAGAATTTCTGGTAAATTAACATTCCTCATTTTATTTTGGGGCATCAAAAACAGTCCAACTAAGTACATGATTATGACCACCAAAAATTCATCTCAGGAGTCAGATGTGCCCTGGCCTTAAAAATTATGTGCTCACTATTATGAAACAATCTTTGTTCCTCGTCCCAGGTTCAGAATGCGTAAATAATTTTTAGTGTAAAACAGCGTCATTGCAATTTAGTCATCTATAATAATCTATATTCCCTTTGTTTTAAGGTGTGTAGTTTCCAATAGGAGTCTTTGGTATAAATTTGTTTTTTAAGTTCCAACAAAGGTATGTTTCTGTTCATTTGATATGTGACTCGTCAATTCCCATTATTCTTCCATATACTGAAATGCTGCACTAGTCTTTGGTTTTATAAAACCAGGTTTCACATATAATTTAGTTTTTGTTAAGTACAGTAATTAATGTATATTGCCTGATTGCTTGGTTTTACATGTATATAGATGTGTTTTCATATATGCACATAATCAGATTGAGAAAGTGACCTATAAACTTTAAAATATCCAAAAAAGTATCTTTTTCTGCACCATTCTAATTCATATTTAAGTCCCTTATCACTTGATTAACCAAAATTCCCTTTTAAAAAAAAGTAGGCCTGAATGAAGCGGTTTAGCAAAACAGTAATACTGACATCATCTTACACCATTAGCTAACATGAACATGAAGGCAGTGACCATCTACAGTGTGAAATGCCACAAGAAGTCATCAACAAGGAAGGAGAGTTATGTCAGTCCAATTTCTTCAAGAACACTACGTGGGGTTTCAGCTTCCTGTGGAGGGAAAATGTGAGACTCTGGTAAGCAGATCCAGGGAGTCCTGAGGATAGGAAAAATTGACATGGAAGCACATGCTTGTTTTAGAGAATAAAGCCAATTCTGTGTCATAGGAGCATTCTACTAGTGACAGCCAGTGGTTATTTAGTTTTGTGCCCAAAACATTGGAGACCACAGAAGGACGTTTTCAGCATTCATTAAATACCTGCTGATTACTACCAGTGTGCTGGATGCTGTTACTGTGACACAAAAAGCAGCCAAGCCCAATGCAAACCCACTGGCTGCTCAATTGTATACAGAAAAGTTACTTAGTGGTAAAAAGCAAAACCTCCAGATGAAAAGCAGGAAACCTCCCCACCACCGGCCCTGAGTTCCCACAATTTTTCAGCTAATGCTGTGTTCCATACTTTTTTTTTTTTGTCACATGAATTTATAGAAATGTCTTCCTCTTGGGGTTTTTACTTAACTGTATCCGCGGCAGCAAGATTTCAGGAACAGCTACCTTCCCAGACCGCCCCAGAGCAACCAATGTCATCAGTGGAGGCCACATATAAAAGAATGCTCTGGGACAAAAGACATTTTCTATGTAGCAACCAATACTCGCTTTTAAATGTCAAAGGAGGCCAAAACAAAGCAGACATACCTAGAAAAAAAATTATCTTAAACTTATCCAAAGTGGCTGATTTTTTGCACATCACAAAATGAAAAAGACCAAGAATAGGTCAGGTTTGGGATATTACTAGCAACAATTTTGTAATTCAAAGGCAACACCATATTTTAATGATAGAAAATAATGTAACTTTTTAGTATCTAGTAATAAACTTACTTTTGCATCCTAATCATGGTACAGCAAAAAACAAGAAGAAAAATTATATTAAACCATAAATCCTTAGAACATTAGATTTAATTGTATGTAAAGCACTTCATGGTGTAACTTAAGTGAATTACTTAAACTCTGTGTCCATTTCCTTATTTAGAAAACAAGGATAATACTACTTACCTTCATATGTTGAGATTAAGTGATTTAAGGCTCAGTGTCTGATTTACAGAAAGTGGTCCAGAAATGTTAGCTGTCATAGTTACACAATTGAAATCTAAAGTATTTAGCACTAAATTGAAGTAGTATAAACTAACTCCATTTATAAAGCTCATATGATGATTTAGTATGTTTGCATAGTAATGAAAATGGGTAAAATAAGCTTTGGGGAAAAAGGTATATTTTAAAAGTCTAATCTATGGAGTATTCTTGCCCCTCAAATTGAACCTCAATCTTATCAGGTACCTATTTAAATTAAGATGGGGGATAAAAGAATGAGCTAAACATTGCCACAAGAATACAATAGGCCAAATACATAATGTAGGGTATTCTATAGCATAAATGATCTGGTTTTTAAAAAAAACAGCATAGCAAGGGGGAAAAAGCAGAAGACTTGGTAAAGATTAAGGGAGACAACCAGATACTAGTTGAGCCTTGCTTGGATTCTCATTCTAACAAACCAAATATAAAAAGACATTTTTTTTCAGACAAGTAGGAAAAACTGAGCCAGGCACAGGATATTAGGAATTACCATTAATTTTGTTGGACATGGGATACATACTGATGTACTAAAGATAAAATGACAGGATGGTTAGGGCAAAAATGGAGAGGTTGGCTAGGGAAACAAGTACAGTAATAAGTCAAAGACTGTTGTCAGGCACAGCAGCTCACGGCTGTGATCCCAACACTTTGGGAGGCGGAGGCGAGAGGATTGCTGAGCCCAGGGGTTTGGTGGCAATTTGGTGAGACCGACCTCGTCTTTACAAGTCAAAAATATTAGCCGGGTGTGGTGGCATGCACCTGTAGTCCCAGCTACCTGGAAGGCTGAGGCAGAAGGATCACCTGAGCCTGCAGGTTGAGGCTGCAGTAGCCATGAGCCTGCCACTGCACCCCAGCCTGGGCAAGAGTAAGACTCTGACTAAAAAATTTTTTAAAGTTGACAGTTGTTGAAGCTGAGCAATGTGTACATGAGAGTTCTTTATCCTATTCTCTGTCTTAAAGTTTTCATGATGAAGTTTTTTAAGAAAGGCCAATGGAAATTGTGTAACACCCCAAGAGTGATATAAGCAATCTCTTTCGTTTGTTTAGCCTTAAGCATTAAATATACTGAATGTCTGAATAACAAATATTAAAGTTAAAATTCTTTCCATTTAATGTTTAATAGTTTAAAACTCCATGTAGGCTTTAACGTATTAATTAAAGGATGCCTACATTGAATTCTATAGTTTATATTCTCAGCTTATCCAAGTAAGAGTGTTCCATAACTACTCCCTGGAGCTGGTCAGATTTTCCCCCTGTGCTCACTGCTTGCAATCTTACATAGCATTTCCTGAAGAGAATCATGTTGCTTATTGAATATGCATTATTTAAAATATTTGTCCTTAGCTGGCACACACCTGTAATCCCAGCACCTGGGAGGCAGAGGAGAGAGGACTGCCTGAATCCACAGGTGCGAGACCTCATCTCTACCATAAATAAAAAAAATTAGCCAGACATGGTGGCACATGCCTATAGTTCCAGCTACTTGGAAGACTAAAGTGGAAGGATCACCTGAGCCCAGCAGGTCAAGGTGTGCTGCTGCACTCCAGCCTGGATGACAGAGTGAGCATCTGACGCAAAAAATAAAAATAAAATATGTGTCCTTCCTAACAGGCCTAGTTTCAAATAATCATTTACACGTTTTATTTCTTGAGACCTGTACAAGTATAGTTTTGTATAAATTGTGTTGATAATATAATTTTAATTTTTACATATTCACACTGAAAAATGCAGCTCAAAACTACCGAGAGAAACTGTTATCTAATTCATAGAAACAAAAAGTAGAATGGTGGTTACCAGGAGCTGGGGGAGAGGAAGAAATGGGAAGCTGTGGATTAATGGGATCTGTTGCACAACAATGTGAATATACTTAACACTACTGAACTGTACACTTAAAAGTAGGTAAGATGGTGAATTCTGTGTTATGCTTTTACCACAATTTAAAAAAAATTTACCTGGAAAATGAAAACATAAGATGTTATTTTATGAGAGATGGAAAAGAAAAAAGTCATTCACATGAGACAAAGTACATGCAATACTTTTATTTTAGACATGCAAGGGAAGCTATTTCAGAATCTACTAATTTAAAGCAAGCAGCTGTATACAGATAGCAAAAGAAGCAACATTTTGTTACAGCTCAGCACATATCATCCAACACAAACAGGCATGAGACAATGCATATTTATGTAGCATTAAAACCAGATGAATAACATATTGCTGGGCAAAGTGAGGGATGGAGGGGAAAAATGGAAATGAAAGACCAATGTTTCTCAATGCTTCCAATGTATAATGCTAAATTTCTCATTTGATAGCACATCCAGGTGCTTCAAATGTAGTGCATCAGAGTGAGGATGGCTAAAATGGAAATAACTTATCTGTATACCTTAATAATAGTAAGTTTGGTCAAAACACATTTTCATAGGTCTTCTCTTTCAGTGGTAAACCAGTCTGAGCATCTTTTGAAGTTACTGTTTAATAACTTACTTAACTCAGACTTTAAGTTCTCCAGATATAAACAATGAATTATTTGGTACTTTTCCTTTTATAATAAAATATGCTGTATGTTTTATTAAAAATATATATAATAGTGATCAATATTAAAGGTTTTAATATTCAGAAATATAAAGCCACAGTTAACAAAGCATTAAGTGTTTATATGAAGACTTAATATATTAGAAAGCCATAGCTAGTAAAATATATGTACCTAGGTACTGAAACTGAGTATTAGAATTTTTGAATGATATAAACAAACTCAGCATTAATGATTTGAAAGAAACAGATATTGCAAAAGTGACTTTTCAGACATAGCTTTCTGATATGTTCTTAAAGGGATTGTTTGATATTATACAACACAAATGTGATTCAATAAATGTACTACAAAATTTCTTAAGACTGAACATTTTAACCTTAAGTATTATATAATAGTACAGATAAATTTTACTTTCTTGTATTATTTCCACATATGCTTTTATGTGATTCATGAGAACACATTAACTCATACAGCTTGTAAGATAATCACACAAAACAGTTTTTTTCTTTTTTGTCCCATTACTTGAAGACTAAACCACACTATTTGCTATGGCACTGCTTATTTTGAACTAGCACTTCAGCTATATTTTCTTTGGTAAACATTTTAACGATTGCCATGTTTTCCTCTCATAAAATAATCACAGATGATTCATTAGTGATAACATGTATGTGTTTAAGATGAAATATTACTCAAAACACTCATAGGTCATATTTTGTCAAGATAAGATTAAACCAGTTTGGAAAGGAATAAGCTATATTAAGATTGCATAGAATGAAAACAGAAAAGTTAGGAATGGGAATAGAAAAAAAATACAATTGTAAAGGTACTGGTTCTGAAATGTTCTATTATTATACAAGATTATCAGTCACCATGCTGAGGATATTTTCTTTCATATGAATATCAGCATTCTATTTCCTCTGTGAAATTCTGCATACTCGATGAGTAGTCATTTAGTACACAGGGACATTAAAATATTCATGACGTGGCTACAAAAGAAATGCATATATTCTTACACACAGTATACAAACTAACATAGACATTCAGATTTTTAGAACATTTAGTTCACAGTAGTTACTTAAAATGTTTTTGTTTGCTTTTTGTTCTTTGGTTTATAGCTGACTACTTAACTTCTAAACAATACCCCGGGGTTCAGATTCATCTTTTATAACTTTACTGCATATAATAGTAAACAAAATGACCTATAGCCTCCAAAAGTCCTACAAAATCCTAAAGCACTATATTTACTAGTAATACTACAAAAAGATGTTCAGTATAAGTCATCTGGTCAATACTGAGTTAACTGAAAACTAGAATATTCCCTTCCTCTAGTGTTTAAGTTCATCAGGATTTTATTACACAAAGTAGGGATCCTAGAGAAAAATCTTTCCCCCCAAAAAATGGAAAAGTAGTCATCGTCTGGTATTTTAAGCAGCAATAAAGGTCTATAACTGTTCACTTATAGCTACAAAAATGTGGATTTGAAACTAAGAATATTACTTTTGAAAAAACCCTCGAGATAGATTTTAAAGAACTCTCCAAACAGATCTGTTATATGTCTATGCCTACAAATTTATCTAACAAGATGTTTCTCATAGCAACAAGGAAAAAAGGTAACCTGAGATGAGGTTTTTAAATGCCCCTAGAGTGTTTATGGAAGGACTTCTAGGGGCTCCAAGAGTTCCCTGAAATTAGAGGGAAAATTACAAACACATTTTCCTGGGAAGAGGTGCCCGTCACCCCTACTCTCAAAGGGATTTTATCTCCCACCAGAAGGCTTGTGACTCCAACTTTAAAACTGCTTATCTGAGTGTCTTTAAAATGTCCTCATATTACTAGTTACTCAAGTTGGAACTGTGAAATGTTGAACTAGAAAATAATATAAAGTATTCAAAAAAAAAAAAAATCTAACAGATCCCTGAACTTATACAACCATTAAACACAAAAGGATCTGAGGAGAAAAGCAGTTATATTTTGACCCTCAGATAAATCCAAAACATTTAAAAAAGATAGCTGCCCTTTTATCCCCTTGCTCAGAATATAGTGGGATTAAACAGCAAGTTAAAATAATAATATTCAAAATAAGTTAAATTCCCAAATACTTCATTTTTTTTTTTTTTTACAGAAGCTCTCATTTTCATAGGAAAATTCTACTTCTGTATCAATGGCATTAGTGATTCACAGTATTTAATGACTACTTTTTTGCCAATGAACTTCTGAACATATTTTAATATTCTGTGTAGAAAATAAATGATATGCTCCAATGATGGATCATTTTCAGAGCAAAATTCCCTATGAAAATATCAGTTTAATGAAGTCATTGGGACTATCCTTTGGGATTTAATGTAATTAGACTTTGCAGGTAGTGCTAAAATATAAATAACAAACTTGACAAAGATGTAATTACAAACTGAATTCATATATCCTACTACATTTTGATGCATGTCAGTACTCCAGCACGTATTCTAGTACGCTTTCTTACACCCAATGAAACTCTTGCTGTGATACATATTCTCTGTTTTCTGGAGAGAGAACAAGAAAAGTTTAAGTCTGTCAAATAACCTTTTGCCTAAATTATGCTTTTATACTATAGTTTTCAATCTTTTTGTTTTCTCTCTTAATTTTATTATTACAACATGTAAAAACACACCATAGAAAGCTTATGCTCATTAAAAGAAAAGCGAAAGGTCGTTTCCCAAAAAGGGCCAAGTATGCAGCCATTCCTCCCCAGAGAAAACTTATTATGAACTAGAACAAAAATTCTACTTGAACAGTGATCAAATGTGACTATCCCAGGCATTTCCACTACTCATTATCTGACAGACTTTTTACTACCTTAGGGAAAAAAGGGTTGTTGATAAGCCAAACTATTCTTTACAGTCAAAGATCCATATTACTGTACTCCTTAAACAAGAAATTAGCATCCATCAATTGTGAAGAATTATCTTCATAGGGAGAAACCCCTCTTCACTGGAAAAACATCCTTCAACAACAAAAGAAACCCTAAAATGCACAAAAATAAGTGTATTCTTTTACCACTTTAAGTTGCTAAAATATGTTTTAACTAACTTCCAAGTTAAGATTGTTAGAGTATGCTAAAATTCTGCTATAAATAAATGCCTTAAGGACCACTAACATTTGAGGTTGATTTTTAGCTAAATTATAGGACTATGCCTATAATTAACCAAGACAATTTTCTCTCATACACAAAGAAAGTGGATTCTTTATAAACTCCAGCATTCTGGACCTTCATACCACCAAGTACATCTTGCAAGTCACAGACAAATATTAAGAATTAGAAAAGGTGAGAGTAAAGTCTGTCAAAGCACACAAGGGACCCTGTGCAGGCCTAGGCCTACTATTTTGTTCTTTCCCTGGGGGCCTGTTGGAAACAGTCACGTACACTATTCAGTAAACTATAAGGTGTTTTTTGTTTTTTTTTTTTTGAGTTGGAGTCTCACTCTGTCGCCCAGACTGAAGTGCAGTGGCCGCTCTCGGCCACCGCATCCTCAACCTGCTGGACTCCGGCGATCCTTCCGCCTCAGCCTTCCGAGTAGCCGAAACTACAGACGTGTGCTACCATGCCCGGCTAATTTTTGATTTATTGTAGAGATGAGGTCTCGCCAAGTTGCCCATGCGGGTCTTGAACCTGCAGGCTCAGGCAATCCACTCACCTCAGTCTCCCAAGGCATGGGATTACAGGCTGAGTTTCTTAATACACTAAAACGCCAATGATTTAAGTGGGAATGAAAATAGAAAAAAATTTTTAATTTCACAAACATAAACCACATATTGCCCTTTGTACAGATTCTTTGGAGACCTATTCTTTGAATAAAGATAATGTATTTTTTTCAACCTGAAATGGGCCTTCAATCCCAGAGAATCCTTTTTGCTCTTCTCTAATTTGCTCCCCACTAAGTAAGTCTACTGCCGACTCTCCACACTGTCCTCGTTATATACCCCTCCCCTTTCCCCTGTCCCAAAGGTTCTCCTGTAGATGATGTCATTTCTCAAGGTCAGGAAAATGACAACTTTCTCCATTTCACTCATCAAACTCGAAGAAAAAAAAATCTACAGTTTCACTCCATTATTGCCTCAAAACAAAGGAGAAAGATTCTTCTTACCCAAGACCAATGTTTTTGATTCCATTCCATTATCTCTTCCAATATACTTTAAATATACGTTGCCCTTTATTCTATTCCTGTTTGTCCTTCTCCTTAGAACACATGCTCTTCAACTTTCCCCAACACTAAGAAAAATTCTGTTCTCAATCCCCTACAAAAAGAACCAGATGTGGTGGGAAGTGTAGGATGACAAACACAGCAGAGAAGTCAAGTTACACCTGTTCTCAAAACCACCTGCCTTTCTAAGACAAACCCTGTTGTGGTAAGCTTTTCTAGATATTCGCCATACTAAGTGTATGACTCACACATAAAACCAACTGGAAAGCTGTACCGAACACAGGTAAGCTAGCAATCATCTGAAGGCTTAAGTCTTGTTGAGATGAGAAGTGCTTAAGCAAACGAATCGTATTGGATATCCAAGACTGAATGTAGTAGTCTTCTCTTTCTAGTAGTACACAATGTAGTAAAAGGAAATAATTTACATTTAATGAAAAATAAATATAAAAAGCGCAATTTCAAGTTACTGCTCTACTGCAGTTTTTCTTGTAAAGGGGCTTCTTCACTCATTCCTTGCACTATGAAGTGGTATGCTTTATCCCTTATGGTTCTTTTTATTGACCCTAAGTGAATTCTGTGTAAAAAGGATACAAAATCCTCATTCTCAAATCTAGAACCCTATTCCTTGTGTTAAACATCAAGAGGGTGAGAGAGTTCCTAATCCCACCAAGATCTATTTTGAGCAATTAATGAAAAGAATTGAAAGCACTCTATAAGGTACCTTTCAGACAGGACTTCTGGTGTCAGTTTTATGGAATGAGCATGTGAAGCACTAAGTCAAGTGATTTGTGGGTTTTGGTTTTTTTTTTACATTAAGTTAGCAATGAGTGGCAAGAATTATATGGTTGCGCCAGATGGTTAGTGTCGAAAATGGCCAGGAGCAGACAAGTTCTTTACTGTATGTGCTGAAACTTTATTTTAGTAAATTCTACTCTAGTTTTACCATCTGGAGCAACACAACATATACGCTTTCATTCACATAGCAGCATCTTTCCATTTTTTTTTTTAAAAAGTATAATTCTAAATACATGCTTGTTTTACATTTCTAAAAAAAAGAGGGGGCACTTCAAACATTTTCAGAGGTAAAACTTAAGTTAGTAAATATGCGACTCCTAGATGTTTTCTCACTTGATATACCTTCAGTATCTTTCCATATCATTACAAAGAAATTGATCTCATTTCTTTTAACAGCTACATAAACAGTTTCATGTATAGTTATAGGTTAACTAACTTTAAAATAGGTTAACTGTTTTAACCTATTTCCCATTAATGGACATTTGGGTAAGTTTCAATGGTTTATTATACCCAGCAATGTGTCTTGGTGCAGTTGTATATTTCTGTTGGATAAAATTCCCTGAAGTGTAACTCATGGGTCAAAAGGTATATACATTTAATCGCTAGTACATATTACCAAACTAATCCTCCAAAACAAAATACAACTTTTTTTTTTAATAGAGACGAAGTCTTCCTATGTCACCCAGGCTGGTCTCAAACTCCCAGGCTCAAGCAATCTTCCCACCTCAGCCTCCCAAAGTGCTGGGATTACAGGCATGAGCCACCACACCTGGCCCAAAATACAACTTTCAAGTGCTCACAAGCAGCAACAAGAGTGTCTCATATTTACCAATATAAGAAAAACAAAAAAGGCCTGATATTTTAATCTGTATTACCTTAATAAAAGGACTGTTTTTATTTCATCTGTGAATTACGTATCTACATCTTCTGCTATTTTTTCTACTGTGCTGTTGATCTATTTCTATTACATTCATTTTATAAATCTGTCTTAAAAATAACGATGGGGCCGGGCTTGGTGGCTCAGCCTGTAATCCCAGCGCTTTGAGAGGCCAAGATGAGTGGATTGCCTGAGCCCGTGGTTTCGAGATCCGCCTGAGCAACTTGGAGAGACCTCATCTCTACAATGAAATCAAAACTTAGCCCAGCGTGGTAGCTCACGCCTGTAGTTCCAGCTACCTGGAAGGCTGAGGCGGAAGGATCGCTGGAGCCCAGCAGGTCGAGGCTGCGGTGGCTGGGAGCATGCCACTGTACTCCAGTCTGGGTGACAGAGTAAGACTCCAACTCAAAAAAATAAAAAATAACGATGGGATAAATTAACTATATCTCATAAACCATGCTCTAGTTATCAAACACTAAGGACAAATTACTTTCCCTGGCAGTTAATTGTACTTTTTTTTTTAACCTTTTTTTAGAGATGGGGTCTTGCCAAGTTGTCTAGGCTGGTCTCGAACCCTGGCCTCAAGTGATCTTCCTGCCTCAGCCTCCCAAAATGTTGAAATTACAGACTTGAGCCACCATACCTCACCTAATTATGCTTTTAAAATAAAAAAGCAAGCCGGGCTCGGTGGCTCAGGCTGTAATCCCGCGCCTTTGGGAGGCTGAGGTGAGTGGATTGCCTGAGCCCACGGGTTCGAGACCCGCCTTGGCAGGCGAGACCTCATCTCTACAATAAATCAAAAAATTAGCCAGGTGTGGTAGCGCGCACCTGTAATTCCGTCTACTCAGAAGGCTGAGGTGGAAGGATCACCAGAACCCAGCGGGTCGAGGCTGCGGTGGCCGGGAGCGGCCACTGCCCTCCAGTCTGGGCGACAGAGTGAGACTCCAACTCAAAAAATAAATTAATTAAATAAATAAATAAATAAATAAATAAATAAGCAGAGTAATTAACTTAACAAATATAATTTTTTAAAAAGAGGTAGGGTTTCACCATGTTGTCCGGGATGGTCTCAAAATCCTAGGCTCAAGGGATCCATCTGCCTCAGCCTCCCTGGGATTACAGGTATGTACCATTGCACCTGGCTAGACTGCAAAGAAATATTCGAAGCATATTCTAGGGTAACTGTATTGTATTTGTCTTGAAACACCCCAATTTAAATCAGGTTTTTCAAACATCAAGGATTTCTTGGAAGGCTGGGCTTGGTGGCTCAGCCTATAATCCCAGCATTTAGGGAGGCCGAGGTGAGTGGATTGTCTGAGCCTGAGGGTTCAAGACTAGCCCAGGCAACTTGATGAGACCTCATCTCTACAATAAAATAAAAATAGCCAAGCGTGGTAGCGTGCATCTGTCGTTTCGGCTACTTGGAAGGCTGAGGCAGAAGAATCGCTGGAACCCAGAAGGCCAATGCTGGGGTGGCGCGTACATAACATTGCACTCCAGACTGGGCAAAGGAGTGAGACTCCAACACACACAAAAAAACAAAAAACAAAAAACAACAAGAAAAAGATTTCTTGGAAACACAGAATTCTAAATACTATAAATATGTTTACTAAGTAAAATCTTTAAGACTAATAGGGTGCAAGAGAACAACAGCAAAAAAAAAAACGTCTATATGTGCAGCAAAAGAAAAGTTCATATATGTAAATTCTGGTCATTTAAACTATTACTCCTTTAAGAAATTAACAAATCCCTAAGATGGATGGGGAAATTGGCAGAAAATTCAAAAGTGTTCTGATTGCTTACAGGGTATACTCAATTTGGTTTCCACATAAAAACAATCACCCTAATAAAAGTTAACAGATTTGGCTGTTGTTGAAATTAAATTATACAGTGACATCCCACAAGCTTTGCTGTAGGTTAAGTTCTAAAGTCAACCATAGATTATCTCCCCAGTCACTGATTATCAAGTAAAGGCAATCTTGGTAAATCATAAGAGAGATTTGTATAGCTATTTATGTGTTCTTACGCACATTTGTCCCTTCACAATTTTTAGGGATTTTTCCCCTCCCCTTTTGCCATTTTTGAACAATTTTCAGTTATTTATACAGTGAACTACATATATTGAAAAGATGTATCAGTTAGTAAGTGTAAATGGAAACTTCATTGTATGGTGTTAAATTAAACTAGGGTTTCTCAACCTGGGCACAACTGACATTTGAGACCAGATAATTCCTTGTTCTGTGAGGGGCTGTCCTGTGCGCTGTAGGATATATTCAGCAGCATCTCTGGTCTTTACCTACTGGATGCCAGTGGCATTGCACCTCCAGCCATGGCAACCAAAAATGTGTCCAGACATTGACCAGTGTTCCTGGGGAAAGGAGGGCACAATGTGCCACCCACATCCCATGAGAACCACTGAGTTAATCTAATTGGCTCTGGTTGGTGGATAAGATTATATTCTAGTGTGCTTGCCCATGTTAGTTGATTTTTCTATCATGGGAATTTTTATTTTATAAAAAAGGCAGCTGGGCATGGTGGCTCATGTCTATAATCCCAGCACTTTGGGAGGCTGAGGAAAAAGGATTGCCTGAGCTCAGGGGTTCGAGACCAACCTGGGCAAATTGGCAAGCCCTCATCTCTACAATAAATCAAAAAATTAGCCAGACATGGTGGTACGTGCCTGTAGTCCCAGCTACTTAGAAGGCTGAGGCAGAAGGATTGCCTGAATCCAGCAGGTCAAGGCTGCAGTGGTTATGAGTATGCCACTGCACTCCAGTCTGGGCAACAGAGTGAGACTCCAACTCAAAAAAAAAAAAAGGCAACAGTGGAAACAAAAGAAAAATAACTCAAACCTGAAATTTTTCAGAAAGTACTTTTTAATTAAAAAAAAAAAAATCGCCAGGCTCGGTGGCTCAGCCTGTAATCCCGCGCCTTTGGGAGGCTGAGGTGAGTGGATTGCCTGAGCCCGCGGGTTCGAGACCCGCCTGGGCAGCGAGACCTCATCTCTACAATAAATCAAAAAATCAGCCGGGTGTGGTAGCGCATGCCTGTAATTCCGGCTACTTGGAAGGCTGAGGCGGAAGGATCGCTGGACCCCAGCAGGTCGAGGCTGCGGTGGCCGGGAGCGGCCACTGCACTCCAGTCTGGGTGACAGAGTGAGACTCCAATTCAAAAAAAAAAAGCTCAAAGACACAAACACAGCAAAATGATTACAACCTGAAAACCAGGAACCAAGGACACTGTCAATCCACTCACCTTGGCCAAATTCATTCTTATTAAATGTAAAGTGAAAGGCAAGATTTGTTCTGTGTTCTGTATCTTTGGTATCTGCCCTTCTGTATTTTCCTTTCAAGCATTAATGTAACTAAACCTCATTGTTCTAGAAGACCCTGGTTAAGTTAACCTATAAAAAACTAAAATATGCTGGCATAAAAGACTACAGCCTTTTAACCCAATTTTAAAGAAAGAGGTTTTGACTTAAAGGTTTTAACATAAACAGTGGTAATTACAAAGGAATTACAGGAGTTTGTCTAGTTAAAATAAATCCTAAGAGGATTTATATCAAAGTGCTTTTTGCTGCTAAATGACATTACTATATATATTCAAAAGCTTCTAACGCTCTTAAAACAACTTAAGATATTTTTTAGTTTGACTAGCATGCCCATATATTCTTAATTATATCAAGAGCTGACTTTTTAAAAACCCAGTTTCATATTAAAAGGCAGAATTTTATCAAATACTTCAAAAAGTACATATTTACTTAAATAATTCACTTACGAAAGCTTCATTTTTAAAAAGAAATCACTTTTCCTCCTAAGATTCTTACCTCTCCATTTTTATGCAGTCCCACAAATGTATTACTTTCACAAAGATACAGCATAGTACTAAGATATATCATGCAGCCCCCAGCACTAAAACAAATCAACTTTAGCAGCACTAATTCTCTGTAGAGCATCACTTTCTAGACAAGACAGATAACTGCAAATCCAGTAAATCTATTCATAAAGGGGATCATATTGAAGTAGAAGCAAATTCAGGAGTGTAATGCTTGCTTTTGGTACCTCACTTATTTTGCATTTCACAGATTACTTTAGTGAGAAACAATACCAACAGCAAACAAAGCTCAAAAGAAAAAACCACCACAAACTTCAAAATGATGCTGTTAGTATAAAAAAGAAAGGCTGACATCTCAAAGCGCTGATCAACACCATCATGCATCTACCACTGCGGGTTAAAGCCCAATTCCCAGTATTTAAATATATATAATCTTCACGGGTCAAGCAAGGACTTGAAATCATCTCACGTGCAACAGTCTTTGCATAGCACCCCATTTTATCCATGCCACAAGAATGGTAAATTTAGTAGTTACCAATAAATAAGTTGGGGGTCAAAGGGACTAAAGCCTTAGACTGCTCTCTATCATAAGATATCCTCAGACAAACCTCCCCATTCTTCATTCTGGCTCTATAAAATTAAGGAGCAGAGAAAAACTGGTAAGTGCCTAACTTTACAGAAAAAAAAATTCCTTTGTCATTATATATGTGTGTTTAAATAAAACCAACTGCATCACCAAACCCCACCCTACCACCAAAAAAGTATATTAAAATAGGTGGAGGGGGAAAATATTCGAAGTATTGCAAAGAATATCAATTTAATAATCTCAGTATGTTGTACTTTGATAACTAAAGAATCAACTTTAGTACTGGGGCATGTTAAGAAAACACATTTTGAATTCCAACAATCAAACATTAAAAATTGAATGATGGGCTTTACCCCCAAATCTAATTATGTATTCATACAACCAAACACCAAAAGGAAGAAACAAAGTTCAATCTCGAAATGTCAAAACTGATCCCTTGTTTACCAAGTAAAATTTTAAAATCCTTATTATTTAATCATAATGTCTGCTGATATTTTAGCAATTATTATTCAAATACACATTTGTATTATGTTATTATTACTGACTGTAATATGCAAACAGAAAATATTTATCCAATGACCCTCTTCCATGTTTGCCTATAGAATGAAGGACTACCTAAACTATGTGATGTTTATAGAAATTGGGTAAAAAGGAAAATTTTTCTGAAGAAAATAAGTATTAAGGATAGAAATGTATAATTCACAAATTTAAAAAGAAATAAATCAAAGTCACTTTGAGATTTGTATACACCTTTAAGCCAACAAAGACATCTTTGGTGCTTAGAAATAATCAAGTAAAAGACTTGACACTAAATAGAAAAATCATGATACATGAAATGTTACAGTAAAATCAACTAATTAGGACTTTTATAAAGCTAAGGCAGAATTTAGATCTTTCACAGTTATATTTATAATTTTAGAAGCAAAATCATTTCATGAGGTTTGACTAAGTGAATGCTATACCCCAAACTGTAAAACCAAAAAAGCTATTATAAATCCAGGTCTTTTGATCAATCTAATAAAAAGTTGAAAAATATTATTTATATCTATATATCCAATAAAAAATGCTAAATACTGGTAATTTAGACAATAAAAACTCCCAGCCTAAGAAGTCAAAGATGGCATCAATCTTAGGAAATCTACTCTGTTCCATACAGAAGAACCTCTGGGAGAATTAGGAATTTCTCACTACACAACTGAGAAACATAGAAGCTGGTATCTGAAACAGAACATTTAAAATATGTATGCTGGCCGGGCAAGTGGCACAAGCCTGTAATCCCAGCACTTCAGGGACTGAGGCGAGAGGACTGCCTGAGATGGTGAGTTTGAGACCAGCCTGGGCAACACAGTAAGACCTTGTCTCTATGATAAATAAAATTTTTAAAAATAGCCAGGCGTGGCAGCACACACCTATAGTTCCAGCTACTTGGAAGGCTGAGGCAGAAGGATCATTGGAGCCCAGCAGGTCAGTGTTGGTGTGGTCGTGAGCATGCTACAGCACTCCAGCCTGGAAATGGAGACTCCAACTCAAAAAAAAAAAAAAAAAAAGATACCAAGACCACACATGAATAGGGGAATAGAGCCCAGGGGTTAAGATTTCACACAGCTCTGGAGTCTAACAGATCTGAGTCTGGAATCTTGGTTTTGCCAGTTGCTAGTCAGGTGGCCTCAGACCAGTCACTGGAACCTCACTGAGTTCCCCCTCCATCATGTGTTAAAAAGGCTACCTCCAGCCGGGCTCGGTGGCTCAGCCTGTAATCCCGCGCTTTGGGAGGTCAAGGTGAGTGGATTGCCTGAGCCCGCGGGTTCGAGATCCACCTGGGCAACTTGGTGAGACCTCATCTCTACAATAAATCAAAAAATTAGCCGGGTGTGGTAGCGTGCACCTGTAGTTCCAGCTACTTGGAAGGCTGAGCAGAAGGATAATTGGAGCCCAGCAGGTCGAGGCCGTGGTGGCCGGTAGCATGCCACTGCACTCCAGTCTGGGCGACAGAGTGAGACTTCAACTCAAAAAAAAAAAAGGCTACTTCCAAACCTTTCACCAGAGTGTCCTAAGGTTGGCACAAGATGATTGAAGCAAACTGTTGAGCCCAGGGCCTCATATACAAAGTGCTCAATAAGCATTAGTTACCTTCAGTTATTTTTGCTGTCATAGTATCCAGAAAAAAACCTTTTTTTTTTTGAGTTGGAGTCTCACTCTGTCACCCACACTGGAGTGCAGTGGCCACTCCCGGCCACCGCGGCCTTGACCTGCTGGGCTCTGGCGATCCTTCTGCCTCAGCCTTCCAAGTAGCTGGAACTACAGGCACATGCTACCACACCCGGCTAATTTTTGATTTATTGTAGAGATGAGGGCTCGCCAAGTTGCCCAGGCGGGTCTCGAACCCGTGGTCTCAGGCAATCCACTCACCTCCGCCTCCCAAAGCGCTAGGATAACAGGCTAAGACACCAAGCCCGGCTACAAAAACTTTTTAAGCAGTTTATGAAGTGCTTTTGCTCATCTTATTCCACCTTTTAGTTTATGAACATAATGTTCAAATACTGTCCCACATATGTAAATCTGTATTATGTATCAACATACAATTAATTCTATTTTAGGAAACATTCACCATGTCATCCCTATATTTCTTATGAGTTTGTTGATGAAGAGAACAGAATAACCCAAAGCCTTACTGCCCCATACAGACTTGAGCTTGGCTTCACAAAGGCCGTAACCTGCAATGAATTCTCACTTAGTCTAAATTCAGAATAGACCTTCTGTTTCCTCAAGACTCCAAGACCTGAATGGCTAAGAAAAACAGTTCAACCTGACCACTAGATAATTCCTTAATGTACTACTCAGTTTGGTTTGTGTATAAAGCAATGTATAAGTAGTCAAAGAGGAGAAATAGGGTCACAGCTCAATTCTAAAGGCAAGGAACTATAATTAACAATAGTCCATTTTTATTAAACAAGGGTGAGAAGGAGTAAGAAAAATTTTACATGAAACAAGTCATCCTCTGCTTCTTTCCCTATTCCTACTTTCCCCCAATTAAAGACATAAAAATAGTACTCTGAAAAAAGAAACAAGCCAGGCATGGTGGTTAATGCCTGTAATCCGAGCACTTTGGGAGGCAGAGGAAAAAGGTCTGCCTGAGCCCAGGTGTTTAAGACCAACTTGGGCAACTTGGCAAGATATTGTCTCTACAGTAAATCAAGAAATAGCATGGCATGGTTCCAGCTACTTGGAAGGCTGAGGCAGAAGGATCACCTGAGCCCAGCAGGTCGAGGCTGAGGTGGCAGTGATCACCCCACTGCACTCCAGTGTGGGCAACAGAGTGAGACTGTTACTCAAAAAAAAAAAAAAAAAAAAAAGAAAGAAAGAAAAAGAAAAAGGGAAACAACATTAACTATTAAAGGAATCCCAGCCGGGCTCGGTGGCTCAGCCTGTAATCCCGCGCCTTTGGGAGGCTGAGGTGAGTGGATTGCCTGAGCCCGCGGGTTCGAGACCCGCCTGGGCAGCGAGACCTCATCTCTACAATAAATCAAAAAATCAGCCGGGCATGGTAGCGCATGCCTGTAATTCCAGCTACTTGGAAGGCTCAGGCGGAAGGATCGCCGGAGCCCAGCAGGCGAGGTTGCGGTGGCCGGGAGCGGCCACTGCACTCCAGTCTGGGTGACAGAGTGAGACTCCAACTCAAAAAAAAAAGAAAGAAAGAAAAAGAAAAAGGGAAACAACATTAACTATTAAAGGAATCCCAGCCAGGCTCGGTGGCTCAGCCTGTAATCCTGCGCCTTGGGAGGCTGAGGTGAGTGGATTGCCTGAGCCCGTGGGTTCGAGACCCGTCCGGGCAACTTGGCAAGACCTCATCTCTACAATAAATCAAAAATCAGCCGGGTGTGGTAGTGCGCGCCTGTAGTTCCAGCTACTTGGAAGCCTGAGGTGGAAAGATCACCGGAGCCCAGCAGGTCGAGGCTGCGGTGGCCGGGAGCGGCACTGCACTCCAGTCTGGGCGACAGAGTGAGACTCCAACTCAAAAAATAATAATAATAAAATAAAGGAATCCCATTGGAAATATATATATGCACATATACACACACAAATAAATACGGACTTGTAATATTTTTATCCCCCCGTACATTCAATAATCAATACATGCTATAAGGTAAACTTAGCATCACTATAATATAAGGTCTATAGCAACTTCTCAGTAGCATTTAAAAATCTAGGCACAAGGAGATATTAGTGCCCTAAACCTTACTCTCCAGGAAAAACATTAAAATTAAAAGCTGAGCTGGGCTCAGTGGCTCAGCCTGTAATCCCGCGCCTTTGGGAGGCTGAGGTGAGTGGATTGCCTGAGCCCGCGGGTTCGAGACCCGCCTGGGCAGGCGAGACCTCATCTCTACAATAAAATCAAAAAATTAGCCGGGTGTGGTAGTGCGCGCCTGTAATTCCGGCTACTTGGAAGGCTGAGGCGGAAGGATCGCCGGAGCCCAGCAGGTTGAGGCTGCGGTGGCCGGGAGTGGCCATTGTACTCCAGTCTAGGTGACAGAGTGAGACTCCAACTCAAAAAAAAGAAAAAAAAAAAAATTAAAAGCTGAACTTCAGTAACTTTAAACACACTTTAAAGTTAATATAATTAATATAATTAATGAGAAAATGATGAAAAACTTGGATTTTATACCAGGTTCTGACAGAATACAGATCCTTAATAACAAAGTGTAAAAGTGATCAAGAGAAGAGACAAACTGGAGAAATTCCCAATGCTTAATCCAGGTTTTGACCTAATTTTTAAAAACATCTAATTAGTGAACAGCAAAATAAGGAGATGCTAACTTTAAAAACCAATTTTACAACAGTAGAATCTAAGTGTGCAGTCAGCACACCTGATATATTTTTTAAAAATCTCCAAATGACATGTTTCCAATTAGTAAATCACTATGGCAGACTGTGAACATAAGGGTCAGTGCGAATTTTACTACTGAACAGCGATGGCATCAGGGCTGCCAATCAAATACCTCACTTTTGCAGGCACCTTAACCATTCTTTTTATAACTACAAGATCATTAGAGGCACAATGGATTACCTCATATTTAATAGCTGTATATCCAGATGATGTCATCTCAACTTCAAGTATCCCCAAAACTGAAACACTCGGTAACTGATGCAGAGGAATTCCCAAGTTGCTTCCCCCATCCAAGTAGCTTCCCCCTCCCTCTTTCTCAGAGGCCAAGAGTTAAGAGTTAAAATGGAGAAAATAAGTTACTCTTCTTCCCTTATTTCATTCCCTTAAATTTAACATTTCTACTATAACAAATGCTAAAAAATTAGATTTAAAGTCTCCATTAATAACTAAAAAAAGAGGCCGGGCTTGGTGGCTCAGCCTGTATCCTAGCACTTTGGGAGGCTGAAGTGAGTGGACTGCCTGAGCCCACGGGTTAGAGAACAGCCCGGGCAAGTTGGCGAGACCTCGTCTCTACAATAAATCAAAAAATTAGCCAGGCATGGTAGTGTACACTTGCAGTTCCAGCTACTTGGAAGGCTGAGGCGGAAGGATCGCCAGAACCCGAAGGTTGATGCTGGGGTGGCTGTGAGTATGCCACTGCACTCCAGCCTGGGCAACAGAGTAAGACTTCAACTCAAAAATAAAAGAAAAATAAAAAGAGAACAAACTAATAAATGAGCATGTAACAAACAAGAAGGGGCTAAAATAAACTGGAAATACAAAATCATACTTTCAGTGCTTCTGGAAAATGAACCAATGGGTCAAAAATATTCAAGATCTTTTACATATATGTACACACACACTTAACCACCTTAATGAAAACACTGCATTCTTAAATATTTATTGACCCTTTCTCATGCTGTAAACTTTCTATATGATAAAAATCACAATGAGCTCTAACACATAGTTATTTGGTATCTAAACTAAGATATTATTAAGTTTTTAGAAAATGTTAGCCATATCTATGAAATTTTAAACTTCAGAAATAGAAGGTACATCAGCATCAAATACATAATTAACCCAGGATTGTGGTGATTAGAAAAAAAAGGGAGTTATGGCTCTGGAGACATGGAGGTCAGACAAGAATGCAGTTTTACAGATCATGGTTTGTTATTTAAGAAGAGCAAAGAGAAGTACAGATACTGTTTAGTTAGTTTTGCTAAAACAAAACTAGAGGGTTCCACAAAAAGTGTAGTTAGAAAACACTATCATTTTCTTGGCTACATTTGCACTTAATGGACATAAGGTGAAAATATGAACCAATTTGGAATGAAAATGCCATAATCTCACAGTCAACTCCTGATTATCCACACTTAGGAAAAAGGAGGTTATCTTAAATAATTCAAAACAATGGATGGAGAGTTCTTGGCTTACTGCTACTTTCAGCCAATCATCTTTTCCCTTCTTAAAGCAGTCTGTCCTTTAAAGGTTTAGACTCCAGTGTTTTGGGGTCCAAAAATGGGCCATCGGGAAGAGGCTTGACTGGCAGACCATCTCCAGTGAACCATCCATCCAGAGATAACTGAGTTGATGTGACTGACACGTATTCCAATCAATAAACTGCACATGGATGGACACTACATGCCAAGCATGCTTCAGAGTAATTTCTGAAACTGTAAGAATGGTGACTGAAACTTCCCCAGCAAGAGCAAAACATGCTAGTGCCTAATCAAGAGAACAAGTATCTTACCTCCTGCAGCAGATCAGCCTGCTCAATTGCTTTAAGGACATTTTTCTTAGATGTTTCCTGAACTTCCCCTCCCAAAAGAAACTCATCCAAAATAAAATAAGCCTTCTCAAAATTAAAGATAATATCAAGTTCACACACCTGAAAAGAACAAAAAAACCTGTTAAAACTTAAGAAAGCAAAAGATGCTTATTCAGTATCAGGTAGTGAATAAAATCTGACCAGAATGAATCAGTCTTACTCTTTCTAAAAATGCAATCATGCTAACAAAGCATCACTGGTTTAAGTAAGCTTAATTTTCAAATCTCAAGTACTTGAAAACATAATGCCTACCAGCTAAATAAGACCTGGCTCCACAGGTTCCCAAAGCGGGCAACTTAATAATTTTCTACTCATAAAAATTGATCTTTAAACACATATTTCTTGGGTAATGTGATTAGAACTGCTAGTCAGGCCAGGCTCAGTGGCTCAGCCTATAATCCCAGCACTTTGGGAGGCCGAGGCTAGTGAATTGCCTGAGCCCGTGGGTTCGAGACTCACCCAGGCAACTTGACAAGACCTCGTCTCTACAAGAAATCAAAAATTAGCCAGGCGTGGTAGCACATGTCTATAGTTCCAGCTACTTGGAAGGCTGAGCAAAAGGATAGCTGGAGCCCAGCAGGTCAAGGCTTCAGTGGCCGGGAGCGTGCCATTGCACTCCAGTCTGGGCAAAAGAGTGAGACTCCAACTCAAAAACAAAAACAAAAACAAAAAACTGCTAATCAAATCTAAATTCTATACTAAGCACTTCGAGAATATTGTTTGCAGCCCACTCCTTTCTATTTATTTTGTTTGTTTGTTTTTTGTTTTTTTGAGTCAGTGTCTCACTCTGTCGCCCAGGCTGAAGTGCAGAGGCACACTCACAACCACTGCAGACTCCACCTGCTGGGCTCAGGTGATCCTTTGTCTCAGCCTTTCAAGTAGTTGGACCTACAGGCTTAACACCACACCTAGCTAATTTTTCTTGATTTATTGTAGAGACAAGGTCTTGCCTCATTGCCCAGGCTGGTCTTTAAAGCCTGGGCTCAGGCAATCCTCTTGCTTCTGCCTCCCTAAATGCTGGGATTATAGGCATTAGTCACCGTGCCTGGCCCTATTTCACTATTTTAAGCTTCATGCTCACCCTCATAATTAAACGAGTTAGATCTGTAAGGCCAGCAATTCTAGAAGTTAACTAGCCCCACTGATAAGAAATAGTCATTCCTGCCCTCTCCTGTAGTTAGAATCCCCGAGACAACCAAAGAATACATCTATTAGAGAAAAGATTAAAAAATACTATGACATTCAATTTCCTAAAATAAAATACTACTCACACTGCCAAAATACTTGTCAAGTAATTCCACGTAACGATGAATTATTTCCAGGGTAATTAGTTCATTGTCCTGATCCTCAATAGCACAGCAAAAATACAGACTAGCATATCTGTAATAAATAGAAATGTGGAAAAAAAGTTACCTACAATTATATTTTCTATATATATGTTCATATCCTACTGTGAAAGAGCTCATGCTTACAGTTTATTTCTTCCTTCACAATAGTACAAATCATTTTTCTTCTAGACTACAAAAGTAATAAATATATAAGAGAAACTTTGAGAAGCACAGGCAAGTAAAAAGAAAAAAACAAAACCATACTAGCTAGAAAGAGTAAATGATTTTGCTCTTCTTTTCGGGTTCCTTTTATGGGCATTTTAAAACATAGCTGACCCAGGTTTTTCTTAAGTTTACTAAATTAAAACAAAATATATTGTGGATTAATTCAAACTACAAGTAAGCAGGGAAAAAAATACCTTCCAAGTGAAGGACTTACTGAAGATATTATCAAGGTGAAGTCAATATTTTAGGACATTTTATTGGAGTATGTATAATATATACACAGAGAAGACCTCAAGTTGTACCAGCTTAGTGAATTTTCAAAATGAACCTATCTACAGACCAGCATCCGGATCAAGAAACCAAATACTACTGAACCCTGAAACTCCTCTTCTGCCTTCTCCCAGTCACAACCCCCAACCTCTAAGGGTAACTACTATCTTGCCTTCTAACAGCATAAATTGTTTTTAAGAACGAAGTTTCTAGGATTGTGGAATAAACCCCAAGAACAACAGCTCTAAGTTATTACAGAAATTTGAAGGAGAACAGAATGTTCCTGTCACATAAAAGAAACTGAGACCTGTCTTCAACTTTTCCAAGTTCTATATCTACACTGTTAAACTTAAGTGTTGTTTATTTACCCTAGAAAAAGAAATAAGGTTGGGAAGCTCATCTTCCCCAAATCTGGATTCTAGCACATGGGACCAGGTTATGTCTGACCCAAGGAAGCCAAACTTATTAATGAACAACTTAGAGGCATAACAAATCCTCTGAAGAGGATTAAAAGAGCGTTTTCAAATGGTTTAAGTGTATTTAAGGCTTTTGAAAAGAAAATAAAAATCTAAGACATTCTAAACAAGTCTCAGTTGAGACTGTAATTTCCATTGAGGAGCACTTAAATGATTTTTAGAAAACACAATGGACAACTACTGCTCATAACATAGATGTAAAATAATACTGTATACATAAGGACACAAACCTCAGTTTGGGGATTATGAATTCCTACTCCTTGGTATGAAAATAAGTAGTATTCACAAAACATTATTAATACATTATTCAAAACATTTCATCTTATTTGATCTTTTCAACAGCAAGTATGATCATCCTTGATTACAAATAAAAAAGACAAAAACGACAACAAAAAAATGAGGCCCAAAAATACAAGGCCTATTCGTGGTAGCTGGGACAAGAAATCCGACCTTTCAATCTGAACTCCAGACTTTTTTCCACTCTACCATACTAAGTCCCTTGTCATACATATCGTGACTTTTTTGCATGTCCACTCTGACTTCCACATTTGGTAAGTTATTTAAAATGGTGGGTCTCTTACAGGATTATCAAGATGAGGCATTTGAATGTGTTCATTTATCATCATGAAGAGAATAATCATGGAGGACAAAACAGGGCATTGCCATCAACTTTAACAAAGTGCTTCCTGTCTTTCCCATCATATCCTGTTTTGTTTATCTATTTAAAAAGAAATAGGATATTCCAACTCTTCATCCTTCCTAACCCATGAGACTAAGTAGAATATTGAATTTGAGGAAACTGACAAATGATACATAAGATTCCCTGAATTAAGAAAACTAAAAGCCGGGCTTGGTGGCTCAACCTGTAATCCCGTGCCTTTGGGAGGCTGAGGTGAGTGGATTGCCTGAGCCCGCGGGTTTGAGACTCGCCTGGGCAACTTGGCGAGACCTCATCTCTACAATATATCAAAAAATCAGCCAGGCGTGGTAGCGCATGCCTGTAATTCCGGCTACTCGGAAGGCTGAGGCGGCAGGATCGCCTGAGCCCAGCAGGTCGAGGCTGCGGTGGCCGGGAGCGGCCAATGCCCTCCAGTCTGGGCGACAGAGTGAGACTCCAACTCAAAAAAAAAAAAGAAAACTAAAGATTAAAGAGACAGACATAAAAATGGCAGATTAAAAACCAGATATGAGCCGGGCTTGGTGGCTCAGCCTGTAATCCCAGCACTTTGAGAGGCCGAGGTGAGTGGATTGCCTGAGCCTACGGGTTTGAAACCAGCCTGGGCAACTTGGCGAGACGGCATCTCTACAATAAATAAATAACTAAATTAGCCGGGTGTGGTAGCATGCACCTGTAGTTCCGGCTACTTGGAAGGCTGAAGTGAAAGGATTGCCAGAGCCCAGCAGGTCAATGTTGGGGTGGCCATGAGCATGCAACTGCACTCCAGCCTGGGCAACGGAGTGAGACCCCAACAACAACAAAAAAACCCAGATATGACTAGCTGATATGAACAAACCGCTAAGTAATTCCATTAAATTCCTTTTATTCTTAATTTTCAAGAGTTCCCCAATGCTACTGTTAAACAATTTAATGCTTGCACAATCCTCATTCCTTTACCATAGTACTGCCTCTTTATTTACAAACTAACAGCATGTAAACACTAGTCAAAGGTCCTAAATTGCATGAATCATTTGGAAACACTAATTTAAAAATCATCAAGATCAATGTGTCTAAGAACCAACTAGTAATATATATATAATTTTTTTTTTTTTTTGAGTTAGAGTCTCACTCCGTCACCCAGGCTGGAGTGCAGTGGCACACTCACGGTCACCCACTCCAGCATCGACCTGCTGGACTCCGGCGATCCTTCCACCTCAGCCCAACTAGTAATATTAAAAAAAAAAAAAAAAAATGCTATCGAAATATTTAATTCCACTGAGAATGGAAAAAGAGCCATCAAATTAATGAATTCTTCGTTGTAGGTGAATAGATGATAGCTATTAGGATGCTAAGAATGCACCTCTTCCCAGAAAGTTTAGGGAGTGAAGAAACAGAAGCATAATGATAACAAGTACCATTCACTGAGTCCTCACTCTACATGAGGTACTAATGTTACCTAAGGTTTCGCATATGTTACCATTCTAATGCTTGTAACAACCCGACCAGAGAGACACTGTTATTACTTGCATTTATAAGAGACCCAGATATGAGTAACCTGTCTAGGAATAGCAATATGACTCCAGGGCCCAAGTTTGATTTTAAAAACTATAGCCAGCAACTGTATCAAAGTAATCTTGCACCTGGTAAAAATATTAAAATATGTTCAAAATGGTATTTGAAGAACCTTGAAGAGGGAAAGAAATAAAAAATATTATACTGATTTAGTAAAAGGTTACCAAGAGAACCTGAAGTGTACTCCCTATATTTAGGACCAAATGGTTTTTAAAAATTCAATAATGAACTAATTTTGTTCTCTTAGTGCATATTTGTTCGTCTAAATCTGAAGTAAAATTAATAATAGACTAGTAAGAAGAAAGGTATGTTTGGTTATTTTTAACACAGTGGATTAAGGCTTACTCTAATTACTGGCACTCAGAGAACATCTGAAAGTGCCTATTCTTATATTCAAAACACATGACTTCTCCGCAGTCAGCTAAATATCAGCTGACTGTGGGTGAATGTAGCTAAACTGTTCGCAATACCCACTGGTATGTCATTAAAAATTCTTTTGTTAGTAAAGAAAATCAATAAGTACTCTTTGACAAATTCTCAAGCTAGTAATTTGGAGATGTATGTGCTTATAAGTTAATTTTAAGACATTAATCCAGTGCCTCTTCCATAAAATGCTACACAAAATAGGAATCAAAAAAGCATACAGTGTTCTGTCTTCAAGGGATCTTCAAGAGCATTTATTTCAGAGATGAGCAAATAAAGCCAAAGTGACTTGTTCAAAGTCACAAAACTAGATAATGGCATAAAGGGAACAGAACTCAAGTCCCAGATTTTTAGTCTTTTCAGCTAATATTATCCTTATCCCTCTACTCTCCCTCATCAAAAGGGAGAATTTGTATGCCAACTACATCAGAATGAAGAATGTGGATGAGACAATTTAACAAAGACAACAAAAATTACTTGCTCTGGCTCAGAATTTCTCAGGAGCTAAGCAGTAATTCTCTTGCTTAAAAGGTCTTCTCTTCCATCTAGAGTAAGGAAAACAAATCACCTGTTTATACTAACAGAAAATATGTCCTTAAGTGATACAGGAGATGAAGTTTTCAGTATGAAGCAGTGGAGAGTGTATAGAAAAACATTATAAATTCCACCTTTTGTATATGAATGACAGCTCAATAAAGCTGTTATTTTTTTTAAGTCCACTTAAGGGGCTTTATGTTAAGTAACAGAATCAAGTTAGATTACCCTTGATCGCTTTTACAAGAAAAGGAGTGCTCCAAACACGGAAAGACTGAGTGGTAAGTGCAGGAACGCCAACTGGTGCTTTCCTTTCTTGCTGTAACAGTCCATTCCTGGGATTGATTCTCTTGCTCTTATTTTCCTCCTCCACACGGGGGACTCCTTCTCCTACCTAGAAATAAGCTGAAGTCTCTCGCACCTTTTTTTAAAACCTTATCCCCCATTCCTATGTCTATGGGTGGTTACCATTTCTCCTGTCCTTCATAGCAAAGTTCTCCAAAATTTCTCCCCATTACATTGAGTCCTGTCTCTATTTCACTGACAATGTTCTGGCAAAGGTCATTTTATGAAATGACCACTGTAAAACCTACAGATTCTTTCCTCTCTTTCATTGAACTTTATGTGACATTAGGCACTGGTAATCTTATTCTCAAAACTCTCGCTCCCCTGACTTTACTGACCCAATACTTACTCTCTTTGGTTCTCATTTCACTCTAAAGTTCCTTCTTCACTCCCTTTGCCTGTCACTTGAATGCTGGTGATCTAACACTTTGTCTTCTTTTCCCCAGGCTTCCATGCCTATGCCAACCACACCACACCAGAAAACCAGGCCTCTCTTCCTGAAAGTTACACAGGTATCCCCAAATAAATTTGCCCAAGTGAGTTGAATTCTCTAGCTCACCTTTCACCCCATCAGCCAAACCAGGAATGTGGGCATCACCCCACTCCTCCCTTTCCTTGGCCACCCTTCCCATTTCTAGGAGTGACTAAGTCTTACCAAACTTACCTTAGTAATAGCTCTCTTTTCCAGCATCTGCTGCTCAGGACCTCATTATCATGCAGTCTCCTACTGATCCCGCAGGTGCCAGTCTCAGGTCCTCCCATTCCCACCCATTGTCCTATTTCAATCTTTTTAAAAATGCAAATCTGATCTTTTCTCAGCCCTGTTTAAAACCCTTCCCTCCAAGCTTTAGATCTGAGTTATAGTCCCATGTCAATCACTAACTAGCATTTGACCTTGAGCAAGTCACTTCTTTTTTTTAATTTATTTTTTATTATAAAGATGTGGGGTACAATTCAGGGTTTGGTATACAAACATTGATCATGCAGGTACCCTTGTTGATGAGGTATGCCCCTCCCTCCCCTAGCAGTTTCCCTCAACTGCCAATCCCCCCCACCCCACAGCAAGTCACTTCTAAATTCTCATTTTTTTATAAAATTAAAGTTTGATCAACAACAGCTGTTTTCAAACTCAGGAACTGTTTCCTGTGCAAAGTGAGCAAGAGTACAGGATCCTCAGTCCTGATTTCACAAGAGCAACTCCATTTCCACTCTTTATATTTAAGGTTCTACCCCTGGAGCAAAAAGCTTAAAAACAAAAAATCATTTGACTATATTATTGCAAGATACCTCCTAGCCCTCAAATGCTATGATTTTTAACAAGTACACTGGATACAAAAACCACCCGTTGATGGCTAAATTCATTCTATATTCTATATCTATAATGAAGAGAAGTCTACAAAATTTAAGAAACTCTCTCTGTCCTATCATCTCCATTTCTTCCCCAGCCATCTCCCCCATACATGGAATGCAATAAAGGAAAGCCTCGTCATATCCCACACTGTTACTTCAATGCATAATCCCTATACAAGATAATTTTTTTTATATGCAGAAATGTGATAGGGAACAGAAATGGGGTAGAAACAAAGTAAATGTCCCTTCAAAAAAGATTTTGTAAACCGGGCTCGGTGGCTCAGCCTGTACTCCCGCGCCTTTGGGAGGCTGAGGTGAGTGGATTGCCTGAGCCCGTGGGTTCGAAACCCACCTGGGCAGGTGAGACCTCATCTCTACAATAAATCAAAAAATCAGCCGGGCGTGGTAGCGCATGCCTATAATTCTGGCTACTTGGAAGGCTGAGGCGGAAGGATCGCCAGAGCCCAGCAGGTCAAGGCTGCGGTGGCCAGGAGCGGCCACTGCACTCCAGTGTGGGCGACAGAGTGAGACTCCAACTCAAAAAAAAAAAAAAAAAATTTGTAAAAGAAAAAAGTAGGCCGGGCTCAGTAGCTCAGCCTGTAATCCCAGCACTCTGGGAGGTCGAGGCCAGTGGATTGCCTGAGTCTGAGGGTTCAAGATCAGCCCGGGCAACTTGGCGAGAACTTGTCTCTCAAAAAAAAAAAAAAAGAAAGAAAAAAATGTATTTGTTTTAACCTCCTAGAACAATCTTGAAAAGCTTATTTTAAGGTATTCAAAGACGTTCAGATAATAAAGATTATAACTTTTAAAAAAATCTGTTAAAAGCCTATCTGAGTCATTTTATAATATCAATTTTTAAAAAATCTGTTCTTAGCAAAATTATCAATCATATCTAATCACACCTCCACCACAGCAACAAGGATACTTCAAATTAATAAACACTATTCGCAAAAAATCCTGTATATACACAAAGTTGTTAAACATCTATATGATTGAAATAGTATATGTGCCCAAGGAATTTATAAGTAAGATTCTAAAAGTCATATAAAAGGTCTGTCAAATATTAGTCATTACAGATTTTTGAAGAAAAGGATTAGATTCTATCTGTACTTGTCTAAATTCAGAGAATTACTCACACATTTAAAATACTGACCCTATTTTCCCTGCAATTAAATGAATTCATTAGTAACTTCTAAAAAGATGATTAAGCATGAATAATCATTTATGCATTTAATATATAATTCATTTTCAAATGATTTCCCTCCCTTTATCATTTCGGCCTGTTGTAATCAATCAAAACACCAGTCATTTTATAAACATAAAGCTTTATCTTAAAGTTATTTCATCTAAATTGTTACTAATCATTATTTATAAATGTCATCGCTCAAAAGTCTGCAGTTTTCTAAATGACTAAACATTTGATTCTGCCATTTCACCTTTTTCTGATAAATAAAAACTATACCTTTTGTAAACAATCTTCAGATCTCGCCACTCAAGGAAGCTGCACATTTTAGGTTTCCGTGCTAAAACGGTTTGAACAAGTTCTCTTGTGATCTTTTTCTTCTCTTTGTCTGATAGTGGGACATACCATTTTTGCAGTCGAAGCTTTCCCTGTCGACTAAAAAGCAACATAAACTGCATCTGTAAAGATAAATAAAATCAAGATTACATGCAATACTTGGAATCAATAAAGTTAAGATTAAGGTTATATGTTTCACAGAAAAGCTTTGGGGAGGTGAGCCATTTAACTGAAATGATTATTAATCATCAATATTTTTATACCAGTTAAAATAGGAAATCATTTTGGACAGATCTTCTTACTAGATGCAAATCTTCCCATTCCACCCTGTTCCACATAAGTTGGGGGGAAGCGGGACAAGTAATAAATTGGAGTGAAATTTTTGAAGAAAAATAAAGATAACTCCCACAATTTAATAAGCTATTTTCTACCTGTGTTATAGATTCCATTCTCTCTATATGCATCAAAAGAGAATTGTAGGCATCAATTGGTTTAGGTACGCTTGAAAGAAACAGAAGACCTAGTATTTTTCATCCTGAGGCCATTCTAGTTCCAGGCTGAATTACTTGTAGACAGACTGCTTTTCACTCAGAATGCTATCCTCAGTTATTGCTAGTGTATTTGAAGCAAAACAGAATGATATAAAATATTAACCAAAAAGGACACCATAAATACATGTTTTCTTAATAAAAGTGTGTTTTCATCTTATTTTTAAATTCTAACATAAATATGCACACAATTAAGAAATATTATGAAAGAGAATACAAATGTTAAAAAGGCCAAAATAAGAGTTATACACAAAATACTTCATTTAAAACAATAAAAAACAACATCTACAGATGGAGTGGATACTGAATTCTGGTGTATTTTATACTTAAACTAATTTGTATGTGTTTATTTGGAATCTGCAAATGTGTTGTTAGTATGTATGCTTAATTTTTAAGGTTTCTTGTAATTCAGTTGGTCATCTCAACTGCAAACAGGTAAGTATTGTTTCTATAAAGGTTATCTAAAGGTAGAAGTCAGATAGATGTTATCCTTTCTTTTAACCATTGTAAGTTCCTCTAACAGCATTACTGCAAAGAGTCAAACCTGATTCTCAATATTCACCACACCATCTTGAATTTGAACATCGGGAGGGGAAATTTACACAACCAATGTAGAATAAAATGGGTCCCAAATTTCGATAAGAAATTTCTGTCGCTTTTTGTAATTACCCCAAAAGATAACAAGGTATCTGGAAATTTATGATGTGGCAATTTAACTTTATTAAAGTTAAAACGGGCTTATTACCCCACTTAAAATGCTTCAGGGGCACAAAATATACCGACATTGTTAGATAATATCAAAGTGCCTCAGTAAGTCCTGAAGATAGCGGCATTCGAAGGCGACAGCTAGTGAAGCATCAACTGGACAACAATTAATGCAAATCCGCAAGCAGAACTTGGAAAAGAATGGACCCCGTCTTCCTAGATCTTGGTGACCAGAAGGGGTGGGAGTTTGCTTTCGAAAAGAGTACAGGCTCAAGGCTGTATGTAAAAGGGTCCAGTATCCACCCTAACACTTTGCAGGACGTTAACAACAATGTATTCTCCTTAAAATAAATGATGTGCTAACATGGGACGAAACCCGGTTGCAAGGCACAAGTATTCTTTCCTTCGTGTTAAGTAAGAACCAATGCTCTGATTTTGCCGCAAATCACAGGGCATCACAATTCCTCGATATTGGTACTAAAAACAATGGGCTCAGCCGCGGAGCGGGCTCGGGGCCAGCGTTCCTCGGGTCCGGCCGTCTCTGGTGCCGCTCCGGGGCCACACACTCCATCACTGCCCAAGCCCGGGCGAGGAGACAGGCGAGGAGCGGAGCAGACAATAGCATCCGCCGCTGCGCAGGGGGCGCCAAGAGTCCTCGACCGCCGCCGCCCCCGGCCGCCGGCCCCTCCCG